>NC_081419.1:16356929-16461929 GCF_949786415.1 Peromyscus eremicus | reverse complement strand
CCCCCACCAAATCCAAGGACTTACTGAGAGATCCATGAGCCTAAACACAGCCTGCTGAATGAATACTAACACTGTGGTCATTGTTGGAATCAGGTGTGTCCTGCTCTGAGTGACTCCATATTGTACAAATCAGTTTTTTTTTTTTCAGTCCATTCTTTGCCCTAAGAGGCTCCACCATCTGTCTAGCATCATCCGTCCAGCACAAAATGATAAATAACTTTTTCCTGGGGCTAAAAAGGGAGTTATTCTATATGGATATGGATATCAGTTGATACTATAGGGTCTTATGGGCATATTAAAATCAAATTTACAGAGATAAAGCTATAAAATCTTAATCTTTAAAAAGCCACTAACTTATAAACTGTTATAGATAATTATAACATGCAAGTTAATGCTCAACCTCCTTATAAATGATGAAATTCTTTAATGCTCAGAACTGTATTCCCAGTCATGCTAAGTATAAATGTAAGTCATTTACAATGACAAGCTTGATTAAGTTTCCTGTATATGTTTTCAAGGTTGAGCCTAAAGAAGTAACTAAAAACAAGTAAAGTTTGTCTAAAATCAGATACACTTCATTCATGGTCCTCAAACTCTTCAGAGATATTTTGAATATGGCATTTGAAGTGTTTAATGAAAAAAGCTTCCAGTGAAAACAGAAATGCTAACACTTAGAGGCAATTCTAAGGTTGCCAAAGGGGCACAGAGGACGGCGCCTGTATTCTGGTAACACTAACTCAATGCCCGGCCAAGCACCAGGGCTCTGCCCAAACTGTGGACACTGAATTGACTGCTCTACTTCACCAAAGTAGGTCAGTTTTTTCAGTTCCTCACCAACAGGAAAATCTCTCAGACCTTCTGGTTCTGGTAGCCCAAGGCATATGTTGTCCTATGCAGCAGATAAAGATGCAATGCTGTCTTGTGTGACAAAGACCTATGACCTCTGTAACACAAGAAAACCATCAAGACCGTGGGTGAAGGGACTCTAGCCAACCTCACCTTGGCAAACATGGCTCTGGCAGGCCATGCCCTTCTCTTTCATTCCCTCTGCCTTGCTAAAATCCATTAGATTACATTCCTAAAACTACCCATCAAGGTCTATTCCCTTACTTGGCCAGTCAACTTCCTGAGGGTGACTACCAAGGTCCAGCTATCAAAGTATTGAAGTCCAGCAATCAAAAGCCCCACTTTGGCTCACCTAATTAACATGCCCAACTTAAATACCTCATCCTAACACGGGGTTTTTTCTTTTACCTTTACAAGTCCCCATTTGCCCATGGCCCATGTCCATCTCCTCTATATCTAGAGGCAGTCTTCCCAGTCAATACCCCTTCCCTCTTTTGTTCCCTTCCCCTTCTCCCTCATGTTCTTTCTCCTGTCTCTGTCTCTTATTCCCTGCCCTCTGTCACTCTGGGGCAAATAAATCTCCTTTGTGCTGAGAACTTGGTCTTGGGGCTTCTGAATCTATATGGATCCCTTCACATGATGCTGTGACTTGGGTATCAGCGTACAGGAATCCTGCCCCTCTTAGCCAAGTTCCTGCACATTCAGACCTTCAGCCCCCAGCCTTCTCCATCCAACAGTGACTAGTTGGTGAGTTTCCCCCTAAACTCCTTACATTCCCACACTTCCCAAAAGCACATTCTGTTCAGTTTGGTGTGGTTGGCACACTTTCCTTCACATTTGGTGGTTTCACTGCCAAACTCCAGAGCCTTTTCCCCTCTGATAACTCTGCAGAAAGTGTCAATGTTCTTTCTCACACACCCTGGTGTCACTCTCTTGGAGACAGAATCTGGGTGACAGCCCCCTCTGTAAATCCCTCAAAGGACAAGAGTGGCCAGGCCTCCCCACTGAGGACCTCCAACAGCCAGATTCCACCCAGAAAACACTTCAACTGCCCAAGGAGCCAGAGCCAGCCCCCACCTTACAGAGTAAAAAGTCTAAGTTCAGAACTTAAAATCCTGAGCTCTGGACTTGAATTCCCACCAATCCCTCCCTAGAAATCACCCTCGAAAGCTCTGCCTCCCAAGAAATGCTAAATAAACCCTATCCTCTGCTCAGTCCTCTGCTTCTTCCTGCCAGAGCAGAGGCAGCGCCCTCCTGGGTTCTTCCCTCCCAATAAGTCTCTGTGTGAGGCTTGTTGTGCAGTGACTCTGTGGTATTGTTTGACTCTCAACTGACAAGATATCTTTCCCCTTAGAGCTGTAACATTTACACCCTCCCTAGCAGAGATCTCTGTTCTTGGCCTTTTGAGAGACATGAGGACACTGTCTCTCAACTTTGGTTCACTAGTCTTCACTGGTGACAGCCTTCACTGTTGATGGAAATGTTTTCTCCACCCAAGAAACTAATATTAATGATGCACTTCAGCACCCAACAATAATTCTAGCACCTGAATATATCTCTGCTTTCCCTTCTGACTTCTACAAACCCTCCTGTGTAGCTCTTAGACTCTCTGAACTTTTCAAAACTTCCACTGTAAGCCTTTGCACCATTTTGTGTCTTATTTAACCCTTCTTGCTGCAGGAACACTGACTTCCAGGCAGTCTCTGCCCACCAGCTGCTGCACTGCCCATGTGGCCAGCCCTACCACCATACCATACAACCCATGCTGCTATGGAGCCCTCCCAAGCCTGCAGTTTCAACTTATGCACTGCTTCCACAGACCACACCCCTCAGGCTTGAACTGCTGTAGTCTCTGTTACAGTCCCCACTGCCCACTGCTGACAAAGCCTCCCTTCCTTTCAGCCCGTCTGAGCTCTAGAAAAGCTCCAACAGCCCCCCTCCTCCTCCCTACCTTTCTTCAGCCCAGCCACACTCACTCCCTTGTTGGCCCTGCCCACTCTGCAAGGCCCAGTCCAACCTGACCTGGTGCAGAGGAGTCTATGCACAAGTGGCTCCAGCTCAGCCTCTCCAATGCTCCTGTTTTAACAACCATCAACCAAAACAAACCAACGTCTTCTCTCCCCTCCTACTAGGCCTCCTCCCCCATCCCTCTCATACACAAGAGGGTCCTCTAGCTACACCTTTCTATACTTTTTATATGACGACAGCTCCCTCCTGTCCAATGGCCACTTAAGACTGACATCTCTATTTCCAGTAAAGACTATAATTGTGCTGACAAGCTGCCCTTTCACCCCACTTTTAGGACTCATTACATTTTTGTGACGCATTAGACTTTTATGACTCATTAGACTTTTACGACTCATCCCATTTCACTCCAAGCTACCCTTCTAAATAACCCAGGTAACAATACACTCAAGCCTCCAGCACCAAATATTCCACTAACCCCTGCTTCCCATATTTATTCTCACCCTCTGGTGCCTGTTCTCTCAAGCTTTCCTGTTCCCCTAATATCAACTCTCTTCTCATGCTCTTACTTTTCCTCTGCCCAAATGATTGCCAAACATCCACTGCCAATTAACTCCCCTAAATTCATCAACTATACAGACATCCTCAGACATTAAACACTAAATAAATCCTATACTCACAATTACATGACATAACTAAACCCAAGCCATCTCCTCTCCAACACACACACACACACACACACACACACACACACACACACACACGGCCACTCACTTAGGTCAAGGTCACCAACAAACTCTCTCCTCAACTTCACTAACCCCTCCTTCAGTGTCTCCCACTGCTTTCTTTGTGCCTCTCTTCAATGCCCTCCATCAGTCACAGTTCCTCTCACTGAAGATACCCCAGCCCTACCCCCACTAACTGCTTGTCTCTTGACAATCCAAGTCCCCCTTTGGGATCCAAAGCCAAGTTCTCTCAACCTTTCCACACCAACCCCAAAACCCTGTCACAGACCGTCCCTCTCACCATTTGTGAAAGCTTCCCCAATCATCAATGTTCCTAAAATATTTCAATTTCAGAACCCACCTAAACACCCCAAGATAGACTATTCTGATGCAACAAAAGCCTCTCAAAGTATGTGCTCCCCAACACAACCAGACCCCACTTTCAGATAACACTTGTTCCTCAATTAACTTTATATTACCAATCTAGATTTCCCTGGCTCCTCACAAGAATTCTCAAACAGATACCAGATAAGTACTCCTATAAACCAACATCCTGTTTTCCTGCCTATTGCCTATTCCTAAGGGTGGAATCTCTCCCCCTTTGCCTAGTCTTGACACTCCTCATTCCACTACCAGGCCCACGAACCTAAAAGTTTCAAATGTATATCCAGGATAACTTTTTTCTAAATTCCTTAACCTTACCTCTGTTTCTAGTTTATCTGTACCAACAGACTTCAAATCAACTACCCACCACTCCAGAAATTCCAGCACCAGCCATTTCCTCAAAATCTACATCCTGATGTAGCCTAACAGACTATACTTCCCTAGCCTCAGATGGTCTCACATAACTTACATTGACTGGACATTGACTTACATAGCCTGCTCTTCCTGCCCTTGACCAACAACCCAGCTTCCTTGGGTTCCCTAACAACAATGCACAATGTCAGCAGGAAGAAGCCAGAGAGAATGATGCCCACTTGCCCAATACCCAGCAACCCAATAATAACAGATAGGTGGGAATCAAGGGATTCTAGCCAGCCTGAGCATGGCAAGCATGTCTCTATCAGACCTTGCCCTTCTCTCCATTCCCTCTGCAATGATAAAAACCATTAGATTACATTCCTAAGGCTAGCCATCGAGATCTATTCCCTTATTTGTCCATTTCCTCTTACTGAGGCTGATTACCAAGGTACAGCTAGCAAAGTATTTTAGTCTAGCTATCAAAAGCTCCCTTTGTCTCAACTAATTAACATGCCCAATTAAAATTAAACACTTCATCCTCACACAGAGTTTCCCCTTTTACCTTTCTAAGCCACCACTTGCCTATGGGCCACATTTGTCTCCTCTATCCAGAGGCAGTCAGTGCTTTGTTCCTCTAGGACAAATACCCCTTCTCTCTCTCCCTTGCCCCTTCTCCCTCCTCCTCTACCTCCTATTGTTGTCTCTTATTCCCTGCCACTTGTCCCTCAGGGGTAAAGAAATCACCTTTGTGCTGAGAACTTGGTTTTAGGGGTCCTGGGCCAATACAGATCTCTTCAGTGGGAACCTAGGGCAACCCAGGTAGCTGTTAAGTTTCTGCCATTTTAATTGATACATAATGCAGTTGGATTATACTTCCTACTATAATTTATTTTTCTCAGATCTCTGATGGTGTTGAAGGTTAACTGTAGCTTTGTTAGTTTGGCAGCAGCAAGTAAACAGCTCCATCCCTAAGGCTGTAGCTGCCTTATCTGTTCATTTCATATGTAAAGTCCGACCTCAATCTCTCTAGAGCTACCAGGTCTCCAGTTAAGAAAGACAGTTTACCTGCTGACAGAATTCATTCTAAAAGAGATAAACTCACAAAATGGGTTTCAATGTAATGTTTACACTATTACACTTTTTAAAAGAATGTGCTTTATAATGATTGTTTTCAGTAATCAACCACCTGTGTCTCTTGGCAAATGATTGGATAGAAAGAAAAGGTTAGAAGTTTATGTAGATTTTGAGGGTCTAAGAAAATGTTTTAAAGCATATAGGTGCAAGATGCTAAGGTCTGAGGATGTAAACGCTTAAGTAAGTTATGAGGGTCTAAGAAGGTGATTTTAAGTGTGTAAATGAAAGTTGCAAAAGTCTAAAACAGTGATTTACAGTACCTGAAAAAAATGTTTCAGATTCCTTGCCTTCTTGCTATACTATTGTTATATTAAGACTTCAAAAGTTCAGGATTTTCACATTAATCAGTGGAGTTCTGATAAGCTCTTAATCTAATCCCTTTTTCTTTGAGCCAGCCTTTCCCTTAATTTTTCCATCGATTCCCTGGCAATACCAGTATGGTCGGCATAAAAGCAGCATTCTCCCTTCAAGGCTGCACATAATCCCCCCTCCTTTAAAAATAGTAAATCCAGACCTCTTATGTTTTGTAACACAACCTCAGAGAGCGAGGTTAAAGATTTCTCCAGAGCAGAAATGGATCTTTCTATGGCCTCTAGGTCAGTAGTCATAGCCATTTGTAACTGCATAAGGTGGTTGCTCTGCATGAGGGCAGTAGTTCCTGTATCAATTCCTGCAGTGATATCCCCAATACCTAACAAGAGGGCAATAGTCATAGACACAGGTTCTCGAGTGTATCTGCCTCTCTGCTCAAAGAATTCCATATCGGAGACTAATTGGACCAGAACATAAGAGTTTTCCCATTATCAATGGCAAAGCGAGCTTCCCCTTATTTAGTTTTTGCCATCTGCAAGTGTGTCATGGGTTCAGAGGTAGATATTGGAATTCTAGCATCCTCAGTTTAGTGGTACCCAGACATGAATCATCATTTAGTTAAGACATCAGTGATATAAGAACCAACAGTAATTAGCAGAAGCACAGGGCCAAAAGCCTTATGATGGCTGACAGAGTTCCTTATCCTCAAGGAACTTGGAACTTTATCTCAGGTTCCCTATGACAAGAAATTCCCTTTTGATCTAACATTCTGGGGTGGGGGGGAAACAGGGGCAATGTTTTCTCTCTTCTGTAATTACTTCCTGCTGACATTGGGACGTTGTTGTCAAGGCCCTGGAAAGCCAGAATGTTAGTAAAAGATAAGAGGGAACATTTTATTGACCAGCTGAAGAGATGGTATGCATATCGGCTGAATTGGTCCATATCAGCTTTCAGCAAGTTCAGGGCTCATAGTCATTTGCAGTAGGTTGTCACCAGCAAATGATGCTTGGATGTATCTGTCAGCCAAGTGGAAACCTGTTGAGATAGATATAAACTAGGAACAGGAGTTAAAACTTATGAACTTATTTGGAACTTTTAGACCCATAGTCTTAGTAATTGTAGTATTATCAATTTGCCCTGAAATCCATAGTGTCTTTTTTATCTAGAGAACCAAGTATAGATTGGACTGAAATTTCCTTGGCCCAATGAAAAGCATCTGTAAGTCTATATTTAGAACCTGTTTATCTTTTTTAAAGAGACTTATTAGCTTTAATTAATTAATCCATTGATCAATCAATTACTAAGCTGAGAAAGCTATAGCTAGTCCAGTCATCAATGTCATCAAAGATCTGAGAAGGATAAACTTTACCTGAGTGCAGACTTTTAAATCTATTAAAAAAAACAACATAGACTATCCATTACCCAGACTGTCATCATCCCAGGCTCCTATAGTCTTCATAGTGTTGGCAGGACAGGTGTCAGGACAGCATTGTCCACAATTCAGGTGGCATCTTCTTGTCGTTGTTTCATATCTTCTTTGGAGACCTTGGGAGTCATTGCTAGGAGCTGGGGAGCTCGGAGTCTCTGTTCGCTATAGTAAGCTTTTTATCAAATGCTGTAAATGCCATATTTAACAGATCTTTGACAGGTTTGAGGACTATTATCTATTAAATGTATCTGAGCCAAACAAATCTAGGCCTAATCTTGAAAATATCTCTAAGTTTGGTAACAATAACCAGGCCAATTTGTTCTCCTATAGATATATTAGTCAAATATACCTCTTAGGTTTTTTTTTTTAATTTAAATAGAACAGTTTATGCTTTAAACTAGTATCTGAATAGCCAGATGACTAGTATTAACTTGGATTCCTTAACACAAAGGACATGCAAACTCAGACATTCAAAACCAAACATACACGTGGCCACATTTTTCATTCATACCTGTAGAGTAGACAGACATTTTTACAACTATGACCCTTTGGAGTCTCAATGTAACAGCAGAATAGCAAGACAAAGAAATCTGAAACATGTTTCATTTTTTTTATATATCTCAAGTCATTTTTTATAAAAACATTATATTTTATCTTAACCAACAATAATTTAAAACCAATTCTCTTAAATGATGGCAAGTATTTGTAACCCACTGAACTCAAATGACCAAAACCCATTGTTATGCCCAGATTGCCCCCAAAGAAGCCAATGGGAGACTTAGGTACAGAATGCAAAAAGCAAGGTTTATTCAGATGAAGTCAAAGTTTACAAGCCTCAGCAGGGGGCTCGTTCCAAATCTCTCACGCACAGCAGGGAGATTGGAAGGAGCACGCCCTTTCTTTGTGAGGCTAGTTCTTTTTTTTTTTAAGATTTATTAATATCTTTATGTAATGTATACAGTGTTCTGCCTGCAGGCCAGAAGAGGGCACCAGATCTCATTGTAGATGGTTGTGAGCCACCATGTGGTTGCTGGGAATTGAACTCAGAACCTCTGGAAGAACAGCCAGTGCTCTTAACCGCTGAGCCATCTCTCCAGCCCGTGAGGCTAGTTCTTAAAGGCACAGACCACATAATTCATCTCTCACAGCCTCCCTTCTTTCTGGTTCACATCAGTAATTTTTTATGTTATCTTTATTTCTTCTTTGTTAAACAACCGTGTCTAGGAGTTTTACGAGCTGTCTCCGGGGCTCGAGAAGTTTGGGATGTTTTATGACCACTTAGCCTCTGCCAGATGGTCATATATTCTGACTCTGTGTTTTTCTAAGTTTCTGTAGCTGATAAAGCCACCTGGGAAAAAGGGGTCTAACTTCTTATGTACACTTAGGAATCCTGGTTTAGGCTCCTCTTTGTCTGTAGGGGACAGAGGAAGGGGGGTTATTGAGGTTTCACACTATGTAAATTTTTATTTTTCCTGTGGAAACAAAAGCATAATTTTCCCAGTATCTTGAACTGGTAATTTAACATTTCTTTTTAAGCAATACCAGGACAGAGAAGGGTTAACAAGAGAAGCTGCTGGCCGGCAGAAGAGACCTTGAAGTTATCACAGTAAAGGAAGGGAGGGTCAGATTCTCTCTTTAGTGTTCACACAGTTTTTGTCAATTGCAGGCAGTTCCCCATTGCCCTGTCCAAAACTCCTGTCTTTGCCCACCTGTACCGAGAGCACGCACCTCCACCCTCATGAGAGCAGCCAGCTGGCTGCAGTCCTGATAGCAAGAGAGCTAGGGAGGGACGAAGGTGGCCTTTGCTATGCCTCTCTCTCCTCCTCTTCCTCTAGGAAAATAAGGGAGGTTAGTAGACAGAAACAAATAACATTTACACAGACAATCCAAGAACCGGAACATCAGCACTGAGACGATGGCCTCATTCACAGCCAGCAAGCCCCTCTTGCAGTATGCAAGCCCCATCTGGCAGGAGCTACCTGTTTATCTCAGTTCAATCGGGGAGTGGGGGTGGGAGACCCAGTTCCCTCTTTTGTGGCTCACACATCCTTCCAGTGGGCTAGGCAAAGGTCTAGTAGAGAAGAAGGGAACTGTCCCATAGCGTCCGTCACCGTCAAGTCAACAATGAGAACAATTAATACATTCATTACACACAAGACCAAGGGCACATGAAAAAACTTTGCCCCAACAAAACAACCAACAAAGCTCCAAGAACAATGACAGCCTGATGTGCTCTGTGTGTGGGGGGTAACCCTCCAGGCTCAATCACACCAAAAACAATCCAGACTCGAGGATCTCTGTCCTTGATCATACAGACATCAGGGGGCTTCCACATCCCTGTCAGACATGTACCTTTTTTTCTTGGAAGAGAAGAAGAGAGTAAAGTAACAATGATCACAACAAAACATACAGAAAAACCCACAAAATGGCTCTGACAATTTCCCAGGACAAAATACAAAGTGGCACTTCCTCCCACCGTGGAGGAAGATACCCAAAGATGCTCCTAAACCAAATCGTCACCTCTGAGGTGGCTTTAGGGCTCTGGGACGTCTCCCTTCGCCGCCAGGTTCACTGTCCGGACACGTCTGCCCCAGTGAGAGCCTGCAAAGTACAAATCGATTGACCGGTACAAAACAAAAGTAACATGACAGAGAGACACAGACAGGACAGAGAGCGCTCTTACTGGTAGATGTCAATAAACCTCTGGACCCTTGGGTGTCAGGCAGGGGGAGTTTGAGAGAAAAATCCTCTGCAAGGGCTAGTAAATGTGAAACATGCCCATCTCCCTTTGCTTCCTTTAGAACATCTCTAATCACACCATAAAAACTAAAAAAAGGCATCGGGGACATTTTCCCTATCTCTGATTAATTTGTTAATATCTTTTCCAACCTTGTTCCAAGTCAGAGGGTGAATTCCTGGTCCATTAATCACTAACCAGGGACATTTCTCCTCCGCATATTGGAAGAATTTTATCAAATCCTTTTTCTTAACTCTTATTCCTCTCTCCCTAAGATTACCTTTTCATCTCCTTTAGAAAAACAGCCTCTTTAGATAAATTTTTGCCCATGATCGATGGGACATACTTACCTCAAGACTCTCCCACGTTGCACAAGTGATGCGGTCCGGGCATCTCTACCCTGATCCTCTCCGGGGGCCCCTTCCGTTGTCCGTCGTCCGGCAGGTCACCGTGCCTTGAGCCCCACATTCGGGTGCCACTTGCCTGGTGCTGCGGGTCAGGTTATTTGATGAGACCTGAGGAGGCACCTCCTGAAAGATCAATGGGGGCGAGAGAGAAAGGAGATCAGGCGCGTAAAGGAAGACAAAATCAGTCTGAGTTTCGTCGAGGTCTCATTTATTGACTGGGTGCTGAGGCTTATAAGCAGGGCTTCAGGCAGGGAGGGGGAACAGGGGAAGCATGGAGAAAAGGATGGAAAATTCCTAAGGGAGGGTGAGGTTGCTTTGGTCCCAGGCCCCCTGCAGCTGGCTGATTAGCAGGTACTCCAGGAAGTTGTACAGCCTGAGGTTAGGCCAGGAACTTCCTGCTTTTGTAAGGATTGATAAAGTAAGGACACAGCTGTCCGGAGTCGGTCCCCAACATTAACCTAAAACCCATTACCTTGCATAATGAAGAGTTTTGTTAAAATTTTACAAGACCAGGTAATTATAAAAATTAACCCTTAACAGCCTTTGACATTTAGAAGTCCAATTCTGTTTTAAAGTTCTCTTAAGCACAAAATTTTAAACATGACATTAATCATCACATTCCTCGTTGAGTTACACCCTGAGTAAAATTCTTGCCTCTGTGCTGGGAACCTGTTCATGTTAGGAATTAATGACCATTCACTTAATAGCTACTAAGTGGGAAATTATTATTTCTGGTTAAGGCATTGATGATGCAGGAACCATCTGTAATCAGCGGGCACAGGAGAACTATAGGCCCTCCAATGGCTGACCACACTGTTACTAGCCAGCAAGTGCCTGAGAATGAGAATGGGAACCATTTAGTTTTTTTCCTTTCAGGGCCTTCTCCCTTTCTTCTGGAGCACACTAAGTTGTCTCTAATGTTTCCAAATGCTTCCATAGAAACAACTTTCCCCTAAAGTCACCGTGACCTCCTTGTGCTAAATACAGCAGGTCAATCACTCTCCCATGCTGTAATAAATCCACCTTGACTAATAAATCCACCAGTTCCCCTAGCTTGGCAATAAATTTTTTCTACTACAGAAAGATTCTGGGGGATCTGGGATCTTAGGTTTTTTAAGTTAATGTCAGCCATTGCTGTACCAGGGTGGTGCCAAGGGTGCTTCCTGCTGTTCCTAACCCTAAGCTTCTTATGAGGAGTATAAAGAGAGAATTGCATGTTTTTCCCTACACACACAGGATGGAAGGGCCTGGGTCTATGCATACATATGATTTCTCCCTACTGGACCATCATAAATGTATAACCAGGGAACAGGGATTCCAAGATGCAGACTATAAGGAATAATGCATCTGACAAATAGAAAAGCAAAGGTGTAAACTGTCAGCACATGCAAACCAAACAACTTCAACTGGGAAGTGAAGGCTGGGAGCTGGGAGACATTTGTGGCAAATTTGCATTTGCTCTTAAAGGGAGATCTAGAAATATATGCCATGAAAGAGCAGAAGGGAACATAGTCAAACAAAACAACAATGTTAGTCTACAACCCGATTCAGCCTTATATTAGTGGATCTTCACAGGCTTTCCTAGCATACACAAAGCCAGAGTTTGATTCCAGCACTACTTTGCAGGTAGAGGCAGGAGAATCAAGATTTCAAGGTCATCCCTGGCTACATAGTGAGTCCAACACCAGCCTGAGATAAGAGACTCTGTCTGGGGAATAAAGACTACTTTCAAAGTTTATGTGGGGAAACAGAAGCCCCCAGGGAAGCTGACACAGTGATGAGGGATAAAGCCAGAGGACTCACACTGCCTGAGACAGCATGGTATTTGAAAGACTAGACAAATAGATGAGTGGAGCAGAACAGAGCCCAGAAATAGACCCACAGATATCAGTCCACTGATCTTTTGCAAGGAGTAAGGCCAGTGGAGAAAGGACAGTGCTGATAAGCTGAACACCCACATGCAAACCAAACAAGCAAGACACTGCCTAGCCTTCATAAAAGGTAATCCAGTACAGCTCCCAGACTCAAATGAATCCTAGAGGATAGCTACAGGACAGCTCAAGAGGAAACAGAGATCATGAGCACTACCCTTCCTTAAAATTAAATTTTTCTGCTCTAACAAAGGAGAAAAGGAAAGACAAGCCATAAACTAATTGCAAAAGACATTATCTGATGGACTATCATCCAAGGTACATAAAGAATTTATTATTTTCCTTATTTTCTTCCAAACTGTCAAAAGTTTCAAATATAGTGTCATCAAATCCATTGCTGTGAATCAGGATAATCAAATGCATTTATCTCCTTAAATTTGTAATATTGTCCACACCGTGGGCTTTCAGAACTCCCAGAGATGCCAAGAGAGGCTATAGTAATTGGAGAAGTTTGGATAACTGTAGGTGTTGAAGAATTGAAAAGCCTATGCTAGATACTTAAAGAATTCATCCTTGTACTTTTGTTGCTCTAGAACCACTGGTACTAAAATCTGTTAGTCTAGAGTAAATGGATTTATATAATGAATCTTTCTCTATAGAAAGGGGATTTAGTAGAATGACTTATAAGCTGTAGTTCAGCTAATCCAAAAATGGGTGGCTGTGGATGGAAAGTCCAAGAATCCCATAATTGCTCAGTCCATGAGGCTGGATGTCTTAGCTGCTCTTCAATACATGCTAGAATCCCAAAGAATGAGGCTCCTATGCCAGTGGAGGAATAGATTTGCTAGCAATGTGAGGTTAAATGGGCAAAGGCCAAAAGCTTCCTACACTCATGTCTTTATATAGGCTTCCAGTAGGAGGCCTGAGCCAAATTAGATCTTCATTAAAGGTTTGTCTTTTCCCAGCTCAAATGATCTGGATTAAAAATGTGTCTTCCTACCTCAAGATCCAGATTAGAAGTGGATCTTCCTACTTCAAATTAAGCAAAAATTCCTCACAGGTGTGCCCTCCATTATGGGGTTTTAGTTCCAAATGTAGTGAAGTTGACAACCAAGAATACCCAACATATCATGTTTTCACAAGAATGTCTGCCACAAAAGGCTGTAGGATTCAGTATGTCTTTATGACTTCTTTATTTTAGTATCTCAGAACTCTTTGTTTTCACCTCAAGGGGAACCAAGACCTATCAAAATGGAGGATGGAGACACAGTAGGCAACTTTTATAGTCAAAAAGTAGAAGCACGTTGGATGCCACTTGTTGGAGCCAGCCAACGGGTCAACTGAGCAGAGGGTGGAGGCATGCAGATGAAGGAAAGACAGAGGAGACAGAACAGAGTCAGGAGGACTGTCAGTGAAACTACCATCCTGAGTTTATTTCAGAACCTGTTTATATACAAACTAAAGGCAGAAGCAGAACAATGCACACAGCATAGGCAATCAGACATTATCTTAAAAAAGAACCATATCCTTATTCTGTCTTTTAATCAAGGAACAGTCAATTTTGTTATCTCATTGTGTACCTCCTGCAAGTGCCAGCATCCTGCCTAGAATTTGTGTACTTAGATAAATAATATATTCTTTTTAATAGGCTAATTGAGATATTCTCACAGCTCCTATTCTTTGCAATGAACTTAATCTGAACATTCTCATAGCTCCCAAAGAGCTGGAGCAAACAAGCTAGAACTCTTTTGACTAGTAAATCAGAATGGACTCCAGATTCAAACTGAGTCACTATGGGCTCCCACCATGGGCTTCCACACTCATGCCCTTTCAGGCCGAGGATTTCATAAAGGTAAGAACTAGTGGCTGGCTGCTCTGCTTCCCTGATATTTCAGCTTTCACTCTGATATTTGACCCCTGGTTTTTATTAATAAGACCAATTAGGACTCATGCAACATCTGGTGTCCAACTTTTGCGGCACAAATTTACTACAAAAAGCTGCTTGCCTGTGGTTTTGTAGCCATCAGCACAGGCCAGTTCTACACGTGGCCAGAGTTACTACCCCACTGGCTAGATTTTCCCTTGCTTCGCCAAGCCCTCTGAGGTAGTCTGGGATTTTTCTTCTGTTGTAGCCTCTCTGAAGCAGACTCCACAGGCTTTTGGGCTCCGCAACTGCAGGAGTTAGCCACTTTCCACATTCCCCCATGCAAATGGCTGGTTCTTTAGCTTCTTTCCTCTACCTTTCCCTGAACCTCTCCTTGTGCTGCTGCTATACTATATAGCTGCCTAACTTCACTGTCCACTGAATCGTCATTGTCAACAGATTTGGTGAGTCATTTGGGGTTTCTTAAAAGGGGGAATTAGTTAAAAAAAAAAAGACAGAAAATTTTTTCCCACATTAAAAAATGGGAAATATTTTTACAATGGAATGAGTTAGGTCTATGTTTGATAATATGCTACATGGTTTGAAAATGGAGCAATTAAATGAGAGGACAATGAATTTAGATGAGATTTATGTAATGTCAATTATAAATATTTTTTGTTTGAACATTTTTGTTTTACCATTAAAAAAGTTCATCAACATAAGTATCAAGATAAAAGTTTTAGAAAAACTTATTAAAACATATCATAGAACTATTAAGAACCAAACAGAAGAATTTAAAGGAGAACCGATCTCAGCATTGCATTATAAGGTTACAGAGAAACAGCCAACTTTAATCTATCCAGTAATTTTTAGGAACTGCCAAATGATATATATCCCCAAGGCTTTGTAAGAGCTGAGTGGACTCCTTTGTAAATGTTATATTTGAGGAGATTCAATAAATGATAGTCTCATATGGCATGCATTCACCTTCTGTGAAGCAGATGTGAAACTCGTGGCCAACTTGTAATAGAATTATCCCTCAAGACTGGAGAGATTTGGTCGGAGCAGTTTTAGATGCTGGTACTCAATTACAATGGAGGACTTGGTGGAAAGATGAGGCTAAGACCATTGAACAATGAAGTAGGGCTAGAGGTATGGAAATCTCCCAAGACCAACTTCTTGGAGAGGGGCATTATGCTAATGCAGAAAGGCAATCTTTATCTGAAGACCACACCCTAGCTTTATGACACACAGCAGCCTTGAATGCTTGGGACAGATTTAAAGAAGTATGAAAGAAAATTGATTCATTTAGAAAGTTATACAGGGTCCCAAAGAAACCTTCACTGATTTCTTACAACAATTGACTTCAGCAGTAAATAGAATGATACCAAATTCAGAAGCTAGACATCTAGTAATTGAAACTCTGGCTTTTGAACATGCTAATGTACAATGCAAAAGGGTAATTAGGCCATTAAAGGCAAGATCTGCACCATTTGAGGAATGAATTTAAGAAATGATCAATACTAAATTTCATAACCATGATTATGCTTGGATAGGAGAGGTGATTTCTAGAGGTTTGAAGAAATATTGAAACGTCAAATGTTTCAATTGCAGTAAACAAGGTCACCTAAAAAATGACTGTGAACAGAGCATTCCCAGAAACAATGTTTTTGGTAATAGTAATCACAACAGAATACCCCTAGCTTCTGGATTATGCAGAAGTTATGGGAAAGGCAGGCATTGAACTAACAAATGTAGATCAATAAAGGACAGACAAGGTAACCCTTTGCCATTAGGAAACACTGTGGCAGGCCTCTTGCTTGCCCTCATGTCAAATTCAGTTCACTCATGACCTGTCATCATGGAGGAAACTCCTTCCCAGAACATTAAAGAACCTAATGCCTATTGTAAGAAACCATACTGTTCTGGATGATAGAACAGCTATAGAATAGAAAACAAAAATTCAGGAGAAACTATAAAGCAAATATTTTGGCAAACTTCTATAAATGAACAAAGACCAAAATTAAAAGTATAAATAAATGACATTGTCATAGAAGGTCTTGTAGACACAGGTGTGAATGTAACAATATTTGAAACAGAATCTTGGCATTCAAATTGACCTCTTCAGGAGATAAGTGCTCAGCTTTTAGGGATTGGAATATGTTATCTCAGGTAAAATAGAGTATGAGATGGGTTGAATGTATAGGGCCAGAAGCACAGAAAGGAAAATTAAAGCCATATGTGGCTAACATAGCAATAAGTTTGTAGGGACAATATTTGTTACAGCAATGGAATTAACATTAACATTTCTCCAGATTAACACTCCTCCAATCTCAGAAACAAACCATAAATTAGCATATGTTTCTGAGAAAAAATATTAGAAGGTATCATAACCAACAGTCACTAACCATTCAAGTTGTACAAGAACAGGACACAGTAGCTGCTGATCGTTCAAAGGTACCAACAGCCCTACCTTTAAAATGGTTAACAGACTAGCATGTATGGGTTCAGCAATGGCCTTCAACATCAGAAAAATTACAGAACTTAGAACAGCTGGTACAGGAGCTGGTAAATGCTCAGTATATTGAACAATCAGCCAGCCCTTGGAATTCTCATGTATTTGTTATAAAAAATGAAATTTGGAAAATGGAGAATGGCAACAGATCTAAGAGTTCTTAATATGGCGATTTAGCCAATGGGCTCTCTACAGTCTGGAATTCCTTGGCCTTCTCTGTTATCTAAAGAAAGGCTTCTTATAGTTATTGATTTAAAAGACTGTTTCTTCACTCTACCTTTACAAGAAAAACAGAGCAAAATTTGCCTTCATGGTGCCTACTTATAATAATTCTCAGCCTGTTAAGAGATATCAATGGAAGGTTCTCCCACAGGGAATGTTAAATAGACCCATCTTGTGCCAATATTTTGTACAAGAGCCTTTGGAAATGATACATAAGCAATTTCCTGAACCTATAGTTTATCTAGGGAAGAACTCTGCAGATTTGCCCAGATGTGTCTACAGGAACCAGATGTCCTCAGTCACATATCCCCATGGAAACAGGCAGTATCTCACCCACACCTCAGATTTCAGGGTCTGTGGATACTTCCTCCTTCTGTCTACTCTAGCCTCCCTTTGCTGTTGTCCCCCAAATCTGTCCCCACTATCTTCTTCAGCTTAGGTTCCTTCCTACTTTACCAAACCTTCCCCAAGCTCTCCTCACCTGACTATTTTGTTTTAGAATATTCTCTCTCTCATTTTTCTCCCTCCTCTTTCTGTTTCTCCCTTTTCTCTCACCTCTATCTCCCTTCCTCTCCGTCTCTTCCTTCTCTTCTCTCTCCCATCTCTTTCATTTCTCCTTCCTCTCCCTCTCATGTCTTCCTCTACTTCCTCTTCCTCTCATCTCTTTCCCTCTTCTATTTTATCTCCTTCATCTTTTTATCTCTCTATCTCTATATTTTTATAACTAGGCAGTATGTCCTGTATCCTAGACTGGCCTAAACACACTCTGTAGGA
The DNA here is from genome assembly GCF_949786415.1 of Peromyscus eremicus. Taxonomy (NCBI): domain Eukaryota; kingdom Metazoa; phylum Chordata; class Mammalia; order Rodentia; family Cricetidae; genus Peromyscus; species Peromyscus eremicus. The sequence goes on along the minus strand of NC_081419.1, from coordinate 16,444,387 downwards.
CAGCATTTAACCTCATCTGCTTCCACTTCTTAAATGCTGCGATCATAGGCATGTAGCACCACCCCAAGTTTATCCAGAACTGGAGCTGAAACCCATGCCCCCAACCCTCCTTCTCCTGACTCCAACATGGCATCATTTTACTATACTGAGTACTGGATTTTTCCCAGGGGCCTGCCCTGAGAAAATCATTCCCAGAGTCCTGGGGAAGATGCTACATCCAGCATGAGGCTATCCAAGGGAAAAGAATCTAAGTACACCATGCTCTTTCATCTGTTTACTTTATTTATCTATATCAAACTTCTATCTATACAGCTTCAGTTCCATCCGCACACTCAGGTCCTCTCTGTACCGAGTTTTCTTGTTCTCTCATAGCCCTAATAATAACTAAGCTCTTATGCTTTTGATCTCATCTTTGTCCTTTGTTCCTTCACCCTCCATCTTTCCTTCTTCTCCTCCTGATCTGACCCAATCCACCTATAATCTACAAAAAAACTTTTCCTTTCTCCTCACTCCTTGGCCTGAGCCACACTCTACAAAAGATCTGCCTTCTTCCTCTCTCTCTGGCCGTGTGACTCTCTTCTGCCAGGAATTCTGCCCCAGCCTTCACTCACACCTGGATATGAAAAAAAACCCTTTTTTTGGTCAAATGCTCTAGAATGCCATTTGGCCAGTTTGGGGAGGGAAAATCTGAGCTTCATTTGCACAAGTAACAAAACTGTGCATCTACAGTCTTCCTGTCTCCTAGGCTCTGTAGGGGTGTTACCTAGTAGATCAGCAATAGGTCTGAGAAGCTTATACTTTTTTGTCTTATGGTTTAGTAGTATATGAGCACACAAGGATTTCATAGCAGAAGACAGCTGATATATTAAAAGCTGAATAGCACCAAATATTTCCTGATAAATGGCTCCCCCCTAGAAAAATTCCTTGACTTTTCTAGGTATAGCTTTAATATATACAGCTGAACTTCTATAATATATTCTTTTTAAATTTATTTTATAATTTAATTCAATTTTACATATCAGCCACAGATTTCCCTGTCCTCCCTCCTCCAGCCCCTCCTCCCTGCATCTATAATATATTCATATGGCTTGCAGCAGCTGAGCACCTTGAATGCACATCCACTAAACAACCCACAGGTAAGTGATATTTTTCACACCTTTCAATTAAATCTAGATGGAGAACTCCTGGTCCTAGGCAATCCTGACACACTGGATTCTAAAGGTTTTGGCAAAGGGAGACATCAAGGCAGGCTTCTATGACCCAGGTCATCAGGAGAAAGAGTATGTCCTCTGCTGTGGTCTCCATTCAGGATCATGCTATAAGAGCAAAAGCCAAATGAGAACTCTTCTGTGTCACCTGTGCTCTAGCCCCACACATAGCCTAACTCAGAATGATCAGTGGCCTAAACACTGAAGATAAACTGTCACGTTCTTTCTGATTTGCTTTGGTTTTCAGCATTTGTTGTTGGTGTTGACCATTGTTGGTTGTTTTGTTTGTTTTGAGACTGGGCCTCACTATGTGTCCCTGGGTGTCCTGGACTTCAACATGTAGACCATGCTGGCCTTAAACTCACAGAGATATTCCTGTCTCCACTCCCAAGTGCTGGAAAATCATGTCAACTTGATTTCGAAGAACCTAATGTGAACCAAAGTTCCCAAAGAAGCTAAACCCTCCAAGTACCTTCTACAAGAATGATGAACTGATTATGAGACATTGGAATGCTGCTGGTCCAGAATCTAATTACAATTTACTTTGGGGCTCTCCTCACCTTTGTTAATAGACATTACATGCCCATCCTGTGTCTGACCTAACATCTTTGTGACTAGCAAGTAAAAAACAGAAAAAAACCTTTTAAAATATATTAACCTAACACAACATTCTTTCTCCCAACCACAAGGCTAAAATGTTACTAGATAGTATGCAAGGCTTGCAGCAGAGATTTTCCCACTGTGCTTTAACTCACCCATCTGATGTTTGAAAGTGTCTTGATTGGTGGCTTTCTTTGTTGTTACTGTAAACCTACACCAAACTGTTGCCACATCAGTACATGAAATCTGGGGTACCTCAAGTCTGTGTTCCTGGGCCGTGGTCTCTCATATTGGGCTCCAGAATAAACTGTCTCTTCCCCTTTGAGGCAAGAGCCATTTTTTTTAAATGTTAAAACAAAGAAACAAACCCCTGGGCATTTCAGGGAGCTTTGACTCAGGAGGGAAGACCTACCCTGGACATGGGTGGCACTCTCCCTGGGCTGAGGTATGAGTACCAACAGTGTTCTCCTCTCTCTGCTTCCTGACTGTGGATGCAGTGTGACCAGCCACCTCAGGCTCCTGCCACCATGCCTTCCCTGCCCATCTTCCACCAGCCTTGGACTTGCCCTTTGGTTTGTTCTCAACCCCCACAGCAAACCTGCACAGGTTTGGGCCTGTGGGGTGCTCTAAACACACTCAGAAAACAAGACCTTCTTTCCCCTCATTCCTCCTGGGTAAAGCCTTGGAGATTGACAGAGGGAGATGGACTCCAAGTGTGTCCAGAACATGACAAACAGAATGTCTCTGGCTGTTTCAAGGGAGAAACAAGACCACAATTCAGCTATAGCTAAAAGGCTACTCTCCATCCATCTCTCAACCAGTCTCCCAGGTCCACCACATCTCCAAAGCTCTTGTACAACAGGTGCCTCTAAAGGCCCTCATTCTACTCATATGTCTGGTTCATTCTTTAATCAAAGAAATTCACACATATCACTTTAGAGATCAGCAACACTCTTCATGAACATTGGCTCTTGTCCCAGCTCTGAGTCTCTGAGTATCACACCCTAGAAATGGTAATTTTATTTTCCTGGTTATCCTAGTATTTGCATCCACATTTTAATAACTTGCAAAGTATCTATTCTTTTCCTTATTTCTGCACTTCTGAATAGTGATCACCATCAAATTGAAAATAGTGTTCCTTGAAACATGTTGCTATTGCCCAAATGACAAGCAAAGATCATGCAGTGGTTTCTTCTATCAGAATGTTAAGGGTGTATCTCTTATTCCATGCCATATTGGGTGGAGGGTATGCACACATATGTATAAGTGCAAATGCCTACCCACATGTCCAGAGGCCAGAGGAGAATGTCCAGAATCCTGCTTTATCATTCTCCACCTTAATCACTTGAGACAGGATCTCTCACTAAACTTGGATCTAGGCTGGCAGCCAGCAAGCCCTAGCAATTCTCTTGTCTCTGCCCTCCACAGAGCTGAGGATTTGAACACAGGTCCTCCCTCATGTTTGACAGCCAGAGCTCTTACTATTTAAATCATATCCTGAGCCCTCATTCCACATTTTAGTTCAATATTATGTACTGAAATATGAAAATGCAAATACATTTCACAGCTGAGACACAGAGGTCATTTTGTAATAATTCTGTACACACATCTGTAAAATACACCTGTCAGTCATGGAATTAATAATTTTTAATATTTAATTCTCTTTGTTTTTATTGAGACAGGGTCTCACTATGTAGCTTTGGCTGTCCTGGAACTTACTATGCAGATTAGGCTGGCCTCGAACTCAGAAATCTACCTGCCTCTGCCTCCCAAGTGCTGGGATTAGAGTATGTCACTACACCTGGATCATATTTAATTTTCTATGCATTTATTATGAACTCACCCAAAAAGTCACTGCCAGAAGAGTAAATATCATCTAATTAGATTAAACCCATGGAACAAATCAGTCAGGAACTCCAATCTCTTCAAAATGTCCTTCTGGAACCTTCTGTTCCCTTCTTGGGAGGGCAAAGCACTGAGATGTTTGCTAGTCATCAGCCCTGCTACCTTCCTCCTAAGTGAGGTTCTTTTTCCTGGACCCCAGACAGAATTGACTCCAGTCATCCCCACTGGCTGCCCTGCAGTCAATCCCTTCTCCATTCTAGGAGAGTTCCTCACCTAATGAGTCACATGGCCCTAGGCTGGAAAAGCAGCAAATGTCAGGCCCTTTTACCATACTCCATTAATACATTTTTCCAGATCTGTCAGCCGGTCCCTCCAAAACAAAACTAATCCTGGTGACACCGAGCACCTTTGTCTCACTTTTGGACTTTGTTCATTAGGGATGCTTCTAGTGGCATGGCACATGCTTTGAAAGTGAGATGGGTAGGTTTTCCTCAGAGTAGCTAAAACTAGTCACAGTTCCATCCCCCTCCCTACAATGAGTACATGTGTGTCCTTGGTGATTCCTTGCAGGCTTTACAGCAGGGGTGGGGGGGATGATCCACAAAAAGACAAGAATGAAACTTGGCTCAGCCCAATTTTATTGTAACCAGTGCTGGACCAGGACTTCTAGTGTCTGGCCCAGATCATTTTACTTTAGCCATATTTAAGCACAGAACAGCTTTTGAAAAAGTATTCAGATAACAAGTAACTCAGTCCTAAGGGCACAACATTTTAAACATGTTTACACTGAGATTTCTTACAAAGTACATCTGGCTTCTTTTACAAGAATGGGTACTGTTGACTCAGAGATAGTGGCCAAGATTTAGTGCACTAAACTAGGAAGTTTGACTAAGATAAACATAATACCTATGAATATCCAGATGGCCTGACCCTAAGATAACATAGAAGTCACGTAGGCTGTTGTAAATCACAAGTGACCTCACTCCTAAGAGTGGTTTTATGGTCTTAAAGCAATGCTCAAGATTTAGGGGGAGAGGTCTGGGATAAGTAAAAACATAAATTCTGGAAGATAAGGGCAGAGCCTGTCTCATCAGAGAGCAAAGGATCTCCAGGTTGTAAAAGGACATCATTCCTAGCATTCCAGGAAGGGCAGCTATGCACCTCATTCCTTTGAAGAGGTAAGCTGTGTGTTTAACTTTCCTGGTTTCTCCAGTGCTTGTCTGTGTGCACAAGGCTCTTTGCTCTCTATAGGTGTCCTTAAAGTACTTCTGCTGGGTATCTTACCACAGCAGTGAGGAGAGTGACTAACACACTTGCCTTTCTGCAGTAATCCAGTTGGGCACCATGATGGTTTCTCCTCATTGTCAACTTGCCTGAATTTCATAATCACTATGGAAACAAACCTCTAGGTGTGTCTGTGAAGATGTTTCCACAGGGGCTTAACAGAGGAGAGAAGACCCACTCTTCATGTGGGCACCACCATCCCATTGGTTGGATTTTGGATTGAATACAAAGATTTAAGTGAGCTGGACACCAGCATGCATCTCTTTGTTCTTCCAGACTGTGGATACCATGTGATCAGCCTCCTGCTGTCATGTCTTCCTTGCCATGATGGACAGTACCCTCAAACCACAAGCCCAAATAAGCTTTTCATTCTCAATGGTGGGAGTACCATTTAGCCCATAAAACTCAGTGGATAGATAGCACCACCCACCAAAATGAAAACAAAGACCAAATCCATTAAAGTCCATAGTCATAGAAAAGTCTTACTTTTTGGTTTCTGTAGTTCTGATTCTGGCTAAATACTCTTGCTAACTGGGTTTTAGTGCTTAAAAGCTCACCCTGAGAAAGGCTCAGTGATACACTGGGATCTTGAATACCCAGGGTAGTTGCTGGCTGGCTAATAAAGACTTTCCATTGGCTTAAATCCATGTCTGAGCAGTATTCTCTAGTGAATGTCCCACAATATTCCTAGAGGGCTCATCATGATCTCAGAGATCAGGCCTTGAGACACTTGGGGTCTGAAAGCCCCTTTGAGCAATGAAGAGTGAAAGGGAATCCTAGGAGGTACACAACTTGAGATATTCCAGGTCCCCATGGCTCCATTTGATCGATTGCAACCTAACTCTTTGAAAAGTATCCAAAAGGATACAAATTAGGAAGTCACCTGGTCTGTCACCTCCAGAGGTAAGTCTGGTTAAAGTGACTTCTGTTTGGACACATAGAAGAGGTTGAATGTGGCCAACAATAGAGTGTCCAGGAACTATGTCAAGCATCACTGAATTCCCCTAGTCTCTTCAGGTATATGAATATGTGGTGACCACCCCTGTTGTCTTTACTGTCTGTCTCTGTGTATCTGTCTGTCTGTGTCTGTTCCATGTTTTTCTGTAAGTTCTCTCTCCCTGTATTGACTAGTGACTTTCCCTGGTGTGGGAACCCCCTGGCTCAAGACCTGTGACCATTCCTGTTGGGGATCCAAATTATTTTCTCTGTTCCAGGTTGTCCAGAGGGAACCCTTCCCTGCCAAAAATGAAAAACAAACCTCCACTTGTCCCACTCTAGGAGTGGAAACACATCCTTGTTTTGTTGCTTGACTCCTGCTCATGGTCAGGGTTGGTCCCTGTGTGAAGGTGGATAGGGGCTTGGCCTCTCATCCAGGACCTCTGTCACCTAAGCATAATGCACACAAGGAAGGGAAAATAGTTCCCCAAGCATTGCAAGCTCTCTGTTCCTCTCCCTGCCTACTCTAAGCAGCCTTGGGGAAAGGTGAAAGTTCCCTTGGACTGAGCCCAAAGGAAAAGAAAAAGTTGCACTCCTTTTTCTTCATAATTTAAATTATCTTGTCAACCACTGATCCATATTATTAAAAAACTCAAAACTGACCATTCTCTGAAAAAAATAGAAAAACCACTCCTGGGAGGGTGAAAACACTGCCTCACGTGGCAACCTGGGGAAAATTGGTTTTCCCTTCTGTTCAAAAGTGACCAAGGAGGTATTTTTCTCTAGGTCCTTTTCAGAAAGTTTAAAGACAGCTACTAAAAAGATTTCTTTTTGTCACCCAGTAAGCCCCAGATATTAGAAAAAGGTTATAAAATATTAAGAAAATTTTAAAGTATGAGTAGGTCCAGTTGCTGGAGGTAGCTCCAAAGATATTTAGCAACAGAGAATTGATTGGGACAAGATCTTCCATAAAGTGAAACTTACCTTCATCATTTCTGATAATGAGACACAGACTGACAGACACACAGCAAAATTTTAGTGTCTTACCTTCTGTCAGAAGAATACTTCCTAGCTGAAAGTTCTGCCTCCAGTCAAAAGATACAGTTGGACTATCTCTCAAACTGACAACAATGATTCCTGGAGTATAGACAGAAACTAAGTCCCCAAGACTGGCCAAACACCAAACTCCTATAATTATTCAACAAAACAGTTCAGCTACCTCCATGCAAATTAAACAATACCTAATGATCTTGAAAACAAAAGAAGAAATTGCAGCCGAGTAGTGGAAGCACATGCCTTTAATCCTAGCACTTGGGAGGCAGAGGCAGGTGGATCTCTGTTGAGTTCAAGGCCAGCATGGTCTACGGAGTGAGATCCAGGACAGGAACCAAAACTACACAGAGAAACTCTGTCTCGAAAAAACAAAGGAGGAGGAGGGAAGCGAGGAGGGGGAAATCCCTTCCTTCTCTGCTACATAGAGGGAGAAGGGATGGGTTAAGTCTGGAAAATGAAGTGCTGGAGCCTGAAGAAGGGCCTATTGGAGCTTTTGGAAAGGTTTAGTGACAGGATAGAGGAGGGGCTCATGTGGTGAGCCCTGAGCTGCCTCGTATAAGGGATGAGCAAGGAGAGAAAAAGATGGAACCCAAGACCATAGGAAACCAGCTATTCCTAGGAAAGACAGAATCTCCTGTTTAGTAGCAGGGACTGCAAGAGACTGGATTAGACACTTTCTGTCTACAGTAACAGCCTTGTGGGTTGGAGTACTAGTTAGACCCAAATAGGTGACCTGGGGAGTGGACAGCTGAACTTCAGTAGGAGATACCCTGTAACCTCCGCGAGATAAGAAATTTAGGAGAGCAGAGGTGTTAGTTTGGCTACAGAGTAAAATATCATCTACATACTGTATTAGTTTAGAGCCAGGGAGAGACAGAGAAAGCATGTCAGAGGCCAGAGCCTGACCAAATAGGTGTGGACTGTCTCTGAATCCCTGTGGCAGAACAGTCCAGGTCAGCTGTATGGACCGGTGAGTGTCAGGGTCAGTCCAGGTGAAAGCAAAGATATTTTGAGACTGAGGACTGAGAAGGATAGAAAAGAAGGCATCTTTGAGATCTAGAACTGAGAAGTGAGAGTTTCCTGGAGGGATAGTGGACAGGAGAGTATAAGGGTTAGGCACTACAGGATGGAGGGGGACCATTGCAGAGTTAATGAGCCAAAGGTCTTGAACCAGGTGGTAGGTTCCATTAGACTTTTTAACTGCAAGTATGGGAGTGTTAAAATGTGAAGAGGTTGGGCAGAGCAGCTTTTTTCTGAGAAGGTCAGAAATGATAGTCTTAAGTCCTCTTAGGCTCTGGAAAGAGGGTACTGAGCTTGGGTGATGTATCTGGTAGGGTTTTGTAGCTGGATAGTAATAGGCTGATGGTGCCTAGCAATAGAGGGGTTCTGGGTATCCCAGACTTTGGGGTCCACTTGAGAGGCTGGCAAGGGAAAAGAACTGTTAGAGTCAGTAGAGTGAGTGGTGAGGAGAAGAAGGAGAGGAACTTCTGATGCATCTAGGGTGAGGCAAATACGGGGAGCGAAGGAAATGGACGATCCTACCTTAGCTAGAAGATCCCTTCCCATTAAAGGTACAGGGCAGCTTGGCACCACTAAGAATGTGTGTGTGAGAGGGATGCCTCTGAAAATGCAATTAAGTGGTGGGGTCTGATGAAGTAGATAAAGCTGTCCCCCAGCCTCGACAATAGGGAGATGATAAAGAGAGATAGGCCCCCAAAACTCTCTCAGGACAGAGTAGGTAGCTCCAGTGTCCAAAAGGAACAAGGTGCCCATTTACCTTTATCACTACCCTAGGTTCCCTGTGTGAGATGGGAGTGGCCGGGGTGGAAACCGGGCAGCGTCAATCATTTCTGTAGGCCAAGCCTAGAAAGTCAGCCAGAGGGTGGTCTTTGTCTGGCATTCCTATGTCACTTGGGACATTAGGACAGTCAGTAGACCAGTGACCCTTTTGGCAACATTTTGGGCAAGGCCCTATAGGTGCCCTTCATGGGGCGGTTGTACAAGCCCGGACCCTATGGCCTTCTTTCCCTCGCTTGAAACAGGGACCAAATGGCTTTCGGGGAGCCAGTCGGATAGTGTTTGCCAGCACCTGGCAGTTCCTTTTCCGGGCCTTCTCCTCTCTCCCATGGTACACCTTAAATGCTATCGCCAGCACATCTGCCTGTGGGGTCAGAGGGCCGTTCTCTAAACATGTAAGTTTAGCCCTAATGTTGGGGAAGCTCTGTGAGACAAAGTGGGTCATCAGGAGCTGCCTGCCCCCAGGGCTTTCCAGGTCTAAGCTAGTGAACTGAAGTAGAGCCTTGGTGAGGCGCTCCAAGAAGTGAGACGAATTTTCATCCTTATCGTGAATTATCATTTTTAGTTTTTCATAGTTTACTGGTTTTAGGGCAGCCTTACAGAGGCCTGTCAGGAGACAGGTAATAAATCTATCTCTGGCTAGAGAGCCACCCTGGGTGTTATAGTCCCATTGTGGTTCTTGGTCAGGAACTCCCTCGGCTCCTGGAGGGTGTGAGGGATTAGTCTGGTGAACCTCATCTGCATGAGTCCTAGCCTGTTCCCATACCTGCCTACGTTCCTGAGGAAGTAAATTATTAGAAAGTATCATGTATATATCATGAAAGGTGAAACAATAAGATTGAGTTATATATTGAAACTGTTTAATAAAGGAAGCAGAATTAGAAGTATAAGAACCCAGCTTACTTTCTATCTGAGAGAGTTCTGCGAGAGAGAATGGAACATGGACCTTAATCAGTCCATCCACACCAGCCACCTCTTGCAAAGGAAGAATAGTAGATGGGTTTGAATGGCTGGAATTAGGCACTTTAGCAGTTTGAGAATGAGTGGCCAGAGGAGTGAAGGTTGGAGCCAGGGCAGGGCCTTTGAAAATGGCTGTTGCCGAGGAAGAATTGGTTTTAGAGGAAGAGGAATCCGGAAGAGGAGCTGAAGGAATAGATGCCCTAGGAGTAGGGGTGGGAACCGGAGGTCGGATAGGTGGAGGTTCGTTAGCAAGATCTAGAGTCAGAAATTCCAGAGTCAGAGAATCCTCCAGTTTAGGCATAGCTAGGAGCATATGAGCAGGAGAGAAGGAATCTAGAAGAGATGGTTTAGCACTGAGAAAGAAGAAAGCTATGGTATAGGGAAACTCTTTCCATTTGCCTGTTCACTGGCAGAAGTTAGATAATCTCCGTAAAACATCGGGATCTAAGGAGCCACTTGGCGGCCATTTTTTGTTATTTTCTAAAGCATATTTGGGCCATCTCTTAGTACAGAGATGGATAAGCTTAGGAATCTTTAAGTAAGGCATTAAGCTGAGAGGTTTTAAAGCCTCAAGAAGACAGCCTAAGGGAGAGGTAGGACTGATGGGGTTGGAAGCCTTATTTCCCATGTCTGCAGCAGAGAGGCACAAAATAAAAATAAAAATAAAAAAAAGAAACGTGATCCAGAGCCAAGGCCCCAGATGTCCCTAAGGCCAAGGACGGATCTTCACCAGGCACAGGCTGCCAGACAGCTCGTCAGCTGAAAAGCAGGGGCCTATACTGTGTGAAGCAAGGATTCCCTGGGAATCTGGAACAGCGTCTACCACTTTGTCAAGCCAGAAAAATGTGCCGCTATCACACAGCCCTAGGACGCACCCAACGGTGGTGGTCCAACCATGAGGAATATCTCAAACTGCAGACGTGGGAGATGACTAGAAATTTAGGCCTGCAATAGGGGCCGACAGTAGCCAATAAAGACCGTGGTCGGGGGGTTCCCCCAGTTTCAAGAATACTCAGTGAGATGCCAGACACTCAATGGTCATTCTCACAGACTCAGGAAACCATTTACACTGGCTGAAAAGTGGAGGACTCACCAATCGAAGCAGCGGTGTTGCATGCAGATTCATGTGGCCAGGCAAATGGACAGTGGTCTGTCTCGGACAGACTCCCCGGTTTACAGGCGCCCAGGAGTGCCCATTTCGTCATGGCACCAGATGTTGATTATTTGCAGCACTCTTACCCTGCGAGGAAACATCATGAAACATGACAGAATCCACTAACAAGAGTTTTATTAAGATCAGGTAAAGAGACAGAGGTGCACAGGCCTGTGGAAAAGACACGTGAATAAAGATGAAACCAGGAATCATTGCGCCAGCTTAATGCTCAGCCTTATTTTAGATTTGCCCCATTAGCTCCTTAACTTAATTTAACCTGTTTCTCTTCATCTACATTTTGCCTCAGGGCTTTTGCCTTTCTTTCATTCTGTATCTCTTATTTTCCTGCTTCCTCCATGTCTGTCTGGCTGTCCTGGGCATCTCTCTCTCTTTATTCCTGATTTTCTCACTTTCTGAACCTAGAATCCTCCTCCTTATTCTCTTGTCTGCCAGCCATGCCTATCCCTCTACTGCCTAACTGTTGGCTGTTCAGCTTTTTATTAGACCATTCAGGTACCTCAGGCAGTCAAAGCAACACACCTTTACATCATTAAACAAATATAGCATAAACAAATGTAACACATCTTTGACTAGTTAAAGTAATCTTCTACAACATCTTAAAGGTTAGAGTTCATTGTCAAGGCCGGGGCAGGAATTCAAACAGGAGCTAGGAGACAGGAATGTTGCTTCCCAGTGCTCACCATGGCTCACTCCATCTGCTTACTTATATAACATTGAACCACATACCCGGGGTGGCACTGCTCACAGTAGGCTGGCTGGGCTTCCCACATCAATTAGCAACAAGAAAATGCCTGCAGTCCAATCTGGTAGAGACAATTCCTCAACTGAAGTTCTGTCTCCCCAGAAGACTCTAGTTTTTGTCAAGTTGACAAAAACTGACTAGCACAGGACTAGGGAGATGGCTCGACAGCTAAGAGCATTTGCTGCTCTTCCAGAGGACCTGAGTTCAGTTCCCAGCACTTGTGTTCGGCAGTTCACAACTGACTATAACTCCAGCTACAGGGAATCTGACATCTCTGATCTTCTCAAGCACCTGTACTCATGAGTGCACATGCATGCATGCACACACACACACACACACACACACACACACACACACACACACACACACGAGCATTCAAATATGCACATGTACACATGTGCACAATCAAAGGACAATTCTGAAAAATAAACTCTTGATTAGAATAGAAGAATCAATGAGAAGTTGTAGTCAGTGAGTATGTGTAGTTGCACTCAGAGTACCTGGAAGGAACCCCACCAAGCTGCCACTTAAAGCAAAAAGTAAGGCTGTAACTGACAGTTTTATAATCAAACATGTTCTTGTAGAAGTTTAAGGGTCTTTTTTTTTTTTCTTCTGTTTTTTGTCCACAATGTGCATACCCTTCCAAGGCATAAGGGATTAATAAAAAACCATGTATGGTGCTTCAGTTCATGGTTTTTTTTTTTTTTTTTAAATTTTTATTTTGCAATACAATTAAGTTCTACATACAGGCACAGATTCCCTTGTTCTCCCCCCTCCCGCCTCCCTCACCTTCCCCCCAGCCCGCCCCCCATTCCAATCTCCTCCAGGGCAAAGCCTTCCCCACAGACTGAGATCAACCTGGTGGACTCAGTCCAGGTAGGTCCAGTCCCCTCCTCCCAGGCCGAGCCAAGCGACCCTGCATAGGCCCCAGGTTTCAAACAGCTGACTCATGCAATGAGCACAGGACCCGGTGCCACTGCCTGGATGCCTCCCAAACAGATCAGGCCAATCAACTGTCTCACCCACTCAGAGGGCCTGATCCAGTTGGTGACCCCTCAGCCATTGGTTCATATTTCATGTGTTTCTGTTTGTTTGGCTATTTGTCTCTGTGCTTTATCCGACCTTGGTCTCAACAATTCTCTCTCATATAAACCCTCCTCATTCTCGCTAATTGGACTCCCAGAGATCCACCTGGGGCCTAGTCATGGATCTCTGCATCCAGATCCCTCAGTAGTTGGATGAGGTTTCTAGCACGACAATTAGGGTGTTTGGTCATCCCATCACCAGAGTAGGTCAATTCGGACTGTCTCTCGACCATTGCCAGCAGTCTGTTGTGGGGGTATCTTTGTGGATTTCTGTGGGCCTCTCTAGCACTTTGTTTCTTCCTATTCTCATGTGGTCTTCATTTACCATGGTCTCCTATTCCTTGTTCTCCCTCTCTGTTGTTGATCCAGCTTTCTAAATAGAACACCAGTAGCACAGACACTGAGAGAAACAATCAATCAATGGGACCTCTTGAAACTGAGAAGCTTTTGTAGGGCAAAGGATATGGTCAACAAAGCAAAGTGACAGCCTACAGAATGGGAAAAGATATTCACCAATCCCACATCTGACAGAGGACTGATATCCAGAATATATAAGGAACTCAAGAAATTAGATATCAAAATGCCCAACAGTCCAATTAAGAAATGGGCTATAGAACTAAACAGAGAATTCTCAACAGAGGAAACTCAAATGGCTGAAAGACATTTAAGGAATTGCTCAACATCCCTAATCATCAGGGAAATGCAAATCAAAACAACTCTGAGATACCACCTTACGCCTGTCAGAATGGCTAAGATCAAAAACACTGAAGACACCTTATGCTGGAGAGGATGTGGAGCTAGGGGAACTCTCCTCCACTGCTGGTGGGAATGCAAGCTTGTACAACCACTTTGGAAATCAATATGGCGCTTTCTTAGAAAATTGGGAATCCATCTCCCCCAAGATCCAGCTATACCACTCTTGGGCATATACCCAAGGAATGCTCAACCACACCACAAGAGCACTTGTTCAGCTATGTTCATATCAGCATTGTTTGTAATAGCCAGAACATGGAAACAACCTAGATGCCCTTCAACTGAAGAATGGATAAACAAAATGTGGTACATATACACAATGGAATACTACTCAGCAGAGAAAAACAATGACATCATGAGGTTTGCAGACAAATGGATAGACCTAGAAAAAATCATCCTGAGTGAGGTATCCCAGACTCAGAAAGACAAACATGGTATGTACTCACTCATAACAGGATACTAGATGTGGAACAAGGATGACTGGACTGCTACTCACATCACCAGGCAGGCTACCTGGAAAACAGGACCCCAAGAAAGACACAGGGATCGCCCAATGACAGAGAAATGGAATGAGATCTACATGAACAGTTTAAGGGTCTTAATGGTTCTTGGGGACAAATGTTCAGAATGTGAGGCTATGGAGACCCAAAAGGGGCCAGTTTCCTTTTGGAGGCTTGGCTCCAAGGGGGATAGCCCTGTAGCTTTAGTACCACAGGTGGACTCAAGAGGATTTGGTAAGGGCCCTTGTGTCTCAGAAGATGATCTGATGGGGACTCCTCCCACAAAATTTCAATAACACAAAGTTTCTTGGCTGTCCTTATGGCTCATGAGATTTATTCTCAGGAGCTGAAAGAGCTTTATGACCATAATCTAAGAATTTTGTGGTTCTTTTGGGCATGGTCTCATTGTGTAGCCTTAGCTGGCTTGGAACTCACTATGAAGACCTGGAGGTTATGCCCAAACTCACAGAGATCCACCTGCCTCTGCCTAAGTACTGGGATTAAAGGCATGTACCACTGTGTCCAGCCTGGTTCTAGTTTTTAATAAGGGAACAGGAACCTAACATAACCACATCTCTGGGGCTTCTGGGATTATTTTGACCAGGGAGATCCTAATAGGTTATTTTGCCCAGTCTATATTTCACAAAGACTAAAGATGTACTGATAGTAGGTTATGCCCAAGGCCTGTGAGATCTTTTGGGTTATTTTACAGATGAAGGGAAGCTCATTGTCACTTTGGAATGATTTAAGGAGTCTACCATTGGGAACAACTTCTTTCAAAAAGGTCTTGACAACTTCTTGAATCTTTTGGTCTAGGTAGGATAGGCCTCAATGCACCCCAAGAAAGCATCAGCAAGCACCAGAGGGTATTACAGCCTTTACAGAGTGACAATGGGTAAAATCTAATTGCCAGTCTTCTGGGAATGTCTGCCTCTTTGTGCTGTGTGATTAAGGTGATGGTTGGCCCCACCTCTTGGGTTACTATAGAGATACAGGGGCATGCCATGACAACTTCTGGGATTATAGATTTTAATCCTTTTCTCTCAAAGGCATGAGACACCAGAATAGCGAATGCTTCTCTTCCCAGGTGACATGAGTGATGAAATCCCTTAATAACTTTCCATGGGTCTGCTTGGGGCAAGAGAATCCCATGTTCCCCTTGAACCAACAGCCATTTTTTATTAATCTGTATCCATGTGTTGTATGGCCCTATCCTTTTCTGTGGCATCACAACATCTCTGCTGGCCCCTGAAGTTCAACCTGCTCCCTTCCCCACATAATAATGGAATTGCTTTGCTGGTGCCCCTTAAGTACATCACTGCCACCAGTGTGAGTGCTAGACAGTCTCTAAAGGCACAAACTCCAGGGTCTTATTTAACTGGGAGAGCTTTTCCTGTCAAGAGCCTTCTCTTTTCCCTCATAACAGCATGAACACAAAGCAATGTACTCAGAGTCCTGGTAAAGACCAATTCACCTTTTCCACTGTAACACTCTAGATAAAGTGATGTGTTCATGGGGAGGGTGGTTATTAAGGGAGAGGGCATAGGAGAACACAGGTATATGAAGAAGTAAAGGAGAATGATGGAGAAAATGGGGTTTAGTTAAGGAGATAGATGGGAGAGTGTGGCCTCATAAAGTAGCTCAGCTGTGAGACCAAACTGTTTTTTATAAATCTTTCTTTTAAAACACCTTTGTATTCATTCTGTCTATATGGGTGTTTTGCTTGCATGTATGTCTGTGTCCTACACACAAGCCAGTGCCCACAGAGATAAGAAGAGGGTATCAGATCCCCTAGAGCCAAGGTTACAGATGGTTGTAAGCTATCACATGGGTGCTGGAAACTAAACCCTGGGTCTTCTGCAGGAATAACAAATAATTTTAACTGAGCTATGTCTCCAGCCCTGAGACCAAACTTTAAAATCCAAATCCAGCAAACACAAACATTCTTAAAAGGTATTAAATTTTCTTTTAGTTTTGGAGGTTTGTCATGCTAAGTTTTGTCAACTTCATACAGACCTAGACATACCTGGGAAGAGGGAAACTCAGTTGAGGAAGCATCTTCATTGATTGGCCTGTGGGCATGTCTGAGGGGCAAATCTTGCCTGCTGATTGATGTGGGAGGACCCAGCCTGCTGTGGATGGTGTCATCCCTAGACAGGTGGGCCTGGGCAATATTAGAAAAGTGGTTGGGCAAACCAGCAGAAACAAGCCAGTGAACAGCATTCTTCTGTGGTCACTGCTTCAGCTCCCACATGGATTCCTTCTTTGGCTTCTCTTGACTGTGGACTACAATCTACAATCCAAATAAATCAACTCACCCTAGACATGGAACTCATGTCAGACCAAAGTAGCAACTGCACCCAAGTCCAACTTCATGAACCGCATTTTCAACTGGAGTTATCAACAGGGCTGTGGCTGAGGGGGTACACAAAGAAGAAGGGAAGACTCAAAAACAGCTGCATCACTGAACAGTCACCCCAACACAGTTGAAGACTGCAACCTTGCAGCTCTCTGCATAGCTTGAAGGCACCTGTCAAGTCCTAGAACCTCCTTCTGGCAGCTCAGCTGCTCAGAGTCCCCTGCCTTCACAGAGCACCTGCCTTCACTCTTTCCAGGCTCCATGAGTGTTTGGGAGTCAGGCCCCTGTCCAAAGTCCCCTGGGGGTCCTCACTTCTCAGTTCTCTTCCATTCTGTGCCACACCACTATGTAAATACATTGTCCTGCTGCTGTGTACATGTGTAACTGTGTGTGCCTGTATATACTGAATGTGCCTGTGTGTCTGTGTAGCTGCAGGAGATTACACATGAATATATGTTTATGTGTTAATGTGCACAAATGTCTGTGTGTGCTGGTATTTCTGCCTGCTTGATTGAATTTGTGCCAGTGTGGTGATCTGTAGATAGAGTTTTCTTGTCCTGCCAGCCAGCTCCCAAATAACCACACAGAGACTTAATATTGGTTACAAATGATCAGCCAATAGTTTAGGCTTATTTTTAGCTAATTCTTAAAACTTACATTAACCCATATATTATCCATGGTCTATCCTCTGTGGCATGGTCATAGATTTTCTCATTACAGCATGCTCATCTCCTGCTTCCTCTGTGTCAGGCTGGCAACTCCCAAGACTTGACCCTTCTTCTTCCCAGTGGCCTCCTAGTCTGGCTTTCCTGCCCAATCTCTTTCTGCCCAGTTATAGGCCTGACAGCTCTTTATGAACCAATGAGAGTAATGCATATTTACAGTGTACAAAGATTGTTCCACAGTGTTTTCCCCTTTTTGTCTAATAAAAAGGAAATTTTTAACTTTAAAAAAGCAAAATGTATACAACAAAAACAATTGTCCAGTGAGAATTAAAGTTACAATATCCAGTCCATTTGTATTTGGCAAATTTAAAGAAAATATTCTATTATCTATCTAAATATATCTTTTTAACCTTGAAAACAAACCTAATATGGCTACAAGTTTGATTATTATAATGACTACTAACCTACATTTTTTTTCCAAGAATAAAAGTTCTTTATTGAAGCCGGGCAGTGGTGGCGCACGCCTTTAATCCCAGCACTTGGGAGGCAGAGGCAGGTGGATCTCTGTGAGTTCAAGGCCAGACTGGTCTACAGAGTGAGTTCCAGGAAAGGAGCAAAGCTACACAGAGAAACCCTGTCTCGAAAAACCAAAAAAAAAAAAAAAAGTTCTTTATTGTCTTCAGAGCTGTAGTGATAGGGCTGGGACGCTAGGATTACTTAGGTGGGACTTCCCAGCACCCAACTGTAGAGTTGGATGGCGATTGTAGAGGAGGATGGCCCCTTTGGCTGAAGGGCAGAGTTGTGTCCACATCTCCGTCTCCTGCAGTCTCTGGACCCTCTGTGTCTCCACAAAGATGATTTCTGTAGACTCGTGGGCCTCAGGTCCCCCATTCATGTAGTAACTCCTGATCTCCTCTGAAGTTAGGCTGCATCTCATCACATATCTCCTGTAGGGCACTGGAGAAGAGTTCCTGGACCATCAGTTCCCCAGGGAGGTCCTTGTGTTGGGGGCTGCCACCAGAGCACAGGGCCTGAAGTTCAGGGTGCCCACTGGGCACGTCCACCAGCCCAGGTGCCTTGGCCACCTGCTGAGAGCGGCGCAGGAAGACAAGGAAGTCATCAGCTGTGGCCAATGTGGCACCCACCCCCAGTGGGTCTGCCAGATAGGCTTGCTTGTCACCCCAATCTGTAGCTCCCTGTTGTCGCAGCCAGGAGGCTGAGCTGGACCAGTTGGTGTCCAGGAAGTCCCGGTAGGAAGTTAGACCCAGGTGCAGGAGCAGCTGTGGCCCACGTGAGCTGGATGCCAGTGTGGCTGAGTGAAGGCGGAACTTGGGGGCATCAAAGATCCAGGGTTGGGTCTGTAGCCGGGTCTCCCAGATGGCAGTAATGGTCTTGTCTCCTCCAGGCAGTGGACGACAGTCATGAGCTGGGCTCAGCTCTACTGCTACCTGCTCCTGGGACAGTCCCCCAAGAGGGCACAGCAGCAAGAGGGACACCTCGGGGTCCATACTAACCTACAATTTTAATTATACGTTACATTTTTAATGAGTTACATAGGCACAATACCCCAAACAAGAGTAGAAACATACATTTACTATAGCAAAAATAACTTTAAATTTGTATCAATAAACCAAAATCCATACCAATGTAAAATATTTTTGAGATTAATAGTTGTTTTTTGGATTAAAGCAGATTCAATAATCTACACTTTTTTCTAATCATTCCTATATCATAGCCACCTTTTTTCATTTAGAAAGATCTTTGAATTTAACTCTTTTGTTTAGCTTTTTTCCTGACTATGACCAATAACAACTTGTAACCAATCCCCCTTAAATGATAAGAAACACCCATAACTCATCTTTTGGGAATGTTGGGGTTGTTTTTTCTAGACTGCTTCCAGTTGTCTGTCAGGGAGGGGGGGTGCACTGGCATCTTTGGAAGAGCTTTGAGAAAATCAGGATAACTGTTAAGTACTAGCTAGAGTAGTCTGTGAGACTAGACCATCTCAGCCAGAAACTTTGAAGCTGTTCTGGATGCAGAACTCTGAAGAAACTACAACAAAGGTGCCCTGTGATGTTAGAATATCTGGGCCATCTGTTTTAATTAATGTCTGGACCCCTCGCTCTGAAAATACATAAATTTTTAAAGTTATCAAACATATCTTTATTAATACAAGTATAGACTGTATGTTGTACAGAATTTACCCAAAGATAAATTTTTGTTTTATATTTGAGCAGGTAAAAGATACATTACATGTTCTGTAGTTTTCTAGGCTTATTTCTTTATGTCTATAGCCAGGATTTTCAGAGGGTCTTTCCCAATCAAACCTGACCCATATCAACCTGGAATGAATCCACAGCCTCTCATTTCCTGTGGAAATAAAAGCATAATCTCTTCCCCAAAGCAACACATCTTTTGACTTCCATTTTGAAGTCAAGACATTTTTAAAATATATAGGTTGGTTTAACTAGCAGCTCTTATAATCCAATGTCTCTTAACAGCTATCATTCCTTCATCAGCAGTCAAACTATTCAAAGACAACACAATAACATACAGGACCCAGACTCTCTGTGTATTGCCCATCTTTACATGGCTTGTTATATTTTTTATTACTTTATTTCTTTTTAAGAATTTTACTACATTATATTTTAATTATTTTTTAACCTATGACGGTATATATCCTTTTTCTTTTCTCTCCCAAGCCTATGTACATTTTTAAACACAATGTAACCTGTTCAGAGGTTTCTTTTGTCTGGATCTGTCTTTACTGAGCATCTGTATTGTTCTCTGATCACATGAGATGACTCTTAAACTGCCATGTCAACTGCTGGCACTGTTCAGCTTCGTGTATGGCAGTAGTGAATGGTAGCTGATAATACAATCCTCTACATAAGAGACTTCAGAAACTCCACAAGTAAAGTCTAGGAACTAGTAAACACTTTCACAAAAGCATTAGGTTACAAATTCAATGAATAAAAACCAGCAGCTTTCCACATACCAAGAGGGGTTATATGGAGAGAGAAATCAAGGAAATGCTCCAGTTAGCATTGGCTTCCAAATGATAAATAAAATACCCTGAAATAAACCCAGCTAACAGAGTTAAAGGCCTCAAAAATGAAATTTTCTGTAGAGTGAAGAATGAACATTTTGAATCACAAAGGGAAAACAATTGAAGAAGAAATTGGAATGTGGAGAGCTTCCTTGTACATCGATGGCAAAATTGATACTGGGATAATGTCCGTATTATGAAAGCAATCTACAGGTTCCTTGGAATCTCAATCACAGTTACAGCATCTTTGCTCACCAAAATGAAAAATGCAGTTCTAAACCATAAATAATAAAATTCCAAACAGTCCAATCAACAAATGGACTATGACATGAACAGACAGCTTTCAAGAATAGAAATAATAATGGCAAGTAACCACATTTTAAAGTGCACTGATGAGGAGATTATGGCTTTTATTTTGTTAAATGCAGATGACATGCCTGTCAAATGCCTTTTAAATGCTTCTGTTTATGCCCATAGATCACAGTCTGCTGTCAGCATCACTCTAGTGAGACAGTTATTTGTGATGTGGATGGTGGTTACTACAACTCATAAGTGATCAAACTGCTGAGACTTAGTGTTGGTGTGCTACAGTGGCCCAGTGATCATCAAGAAATGAAAGAAAACCAGATGTCTTTCTCATACCTTCCTGTTCAGTGGATAGTACAGAAGACAGGCCAGAGAGAATGGGAGAGCCTCAGAAAGGGGTGGAGTTCAATGAGCTATTTCCTCTAGAGGGAAATATTCTCTCTCTCTCTCTCTCTCTCTCTCTCTATATATATATATATATATATATATATATATATATATATATATATATGTGTGTGTGTGTGTGTGTGTGTGTGTGTGTGTGTGTGTGTGTATACATATATATATTTAAATATATTTAATATATATTAATAAATATATATTTAATAATATCATTATCTCTTCTAAGCACCTCCCCATCTCCCCTTTGCTGCCCCATCCACCCCTACTCTGTTTCTATTCACAAAGGGAAAGTCTCCCAAGAGTATCAACAAAACATGCCCTATCAAGTTGCAGTAAGACCATGCACCTCCTCTCTTATTAAGGCTGGACAAAGTAACCAAGTATAAGGAATAGTGTCCTAAAAGTCAACAAAAGAGTCAGAGGCAGCCCATGCCATCTGTTAGAAGATCCACAAGAAGACAAAGCAACACAACTGTAATATATATGCAGAGGGCCAAGAACAATCCCCTATAGGATCCCTGGTTGTCCATTGAGTCTCTAATCCCCTATGAGCCCAGGTTAGTTGATTCTGTGGGTTTTCTCATGGTGCTGTTGACCTCTCTGGCTCCTACAATCCTTCCTCTCCCTCTTCCACATGATTCCCCAAGCTCCGCCTAATGTTTGGCTGTGGGTCTCTGAATTTATTTCCATCAATTGCTGGATGAAACCTCTCTGATGACAATTGGGCTAGGCACAAATCTATGAGTAGAGCAGAATGTCTTCAGGCATTGTTATATTGACTTTTTTTTATTTTTTGTGAGTTGTTTTTGGTTCTATCCTAGGTCTCTGGCCATTCAGCTTATGAGTCATGGCTCTTCAAGTAGTGTTAGGGGTGGGCTTATTTTCATGACCTGGGTCTCAGGCTGGCCCAGTCATTGTTTTGCTATCCCTACAATTTTTGCACCACCCTTATACCCCAGCACATTCCAAGGGCAGAACAGACTGTAAGTCAAAGGTTATGTGGCTGAGAGTCACAATCCCTCCACTGGAAGACTTGCCTGGTTACAGAAGATGGCCAGTTTAGGCTACATATCTGATATTGCTAGGAGTCTTAACTGGGGTCATCCTTGTAGATTCCTGGAAATTTCCTTTATACTAGGTTTCTACTTTACCCTGAAATACCTCCCTTTTCCAGTCATCTCTTTCAATATTCTCCCCCTTCATTCCACCCCACATGATCCCTCATGTTCCCCTCCCTACCTACTTCCAGTCCATGTACAAAATCTATTTTATTTCCCCTTACCAGGAAGATCCAAGCAACTCCACCCTTGAGCCCTTCTTGTTAGCTAGCCTCTGTGGGTCTGTGAATTGTAACATCATCATCATTTACTTTGCTGCTAATATCCACTTATGAATGAGTACATACTATATTTGTCTTTCTGGTTCTAGGTTACTTCACTCAGGATGATTTTTTTTCTAGTTCCATCCATTTGACTTCAAATTTCTGATGTCATTGTTTTTAATAGCTGAGTAATACTCCATTGTATAACTGTGCCATAATTTCTTTATCCATTCCTCAGTTGAGGAATATCTAGGTTATATCCAGGTTCTGGCTATTACAAATAAAGTTGCTATGAACATAGTTGACCAAGTGTCCTTGTGGTTTGATTGAGCATCCTTTGGGTATATGTCCAAGAGTGGTATAGCTAGGTCTTGTTGCAGATTTGATTCCAAGTTTTCTGAGAAACCACCACACTGACTTCCAAAGTAGCTATAAAAGTTTGCACTCCCATCAGCAAGGGAGGAGTGTTCCCCTTGCCCCACATCCTCTCTAGCATGAGCTATCACTTGTGTTTGTGATCTTAGCCATTCTGACAAGTGTAAGATGGAATCTCAGAGTCCTTTTGATTTGCATTTCCCTGGAGGCTAAGTATGTTGAACATTTCTTTAACCATTTCTCGGCCATTTGATATTCTTCTGTTGAGAATTCTTTGTTTAGACCTGTGCCCTATTTTTAATTGTATTTTTGATGTCTAGTTTCTTGAGTTCTTTATATATTTTATAAATAAGCCCTCTGTCAGATGTGGGGTTTGTGGAGATCTTTTCCCATTGTGTAAGCTGCTGTTTTGACCTATTGATGGTATCTGTTGCCTTACAGAAGCACTTCACTTGTTTAGTTAGTGTTATCCCAAGGTATTTGATATTATTTGTGGCTATTGTAAAGGGTGATGTTTCTCTGACTTCTTTCTCAGCCCTTTTATCATTTGTATATCGGAGGCTACTTATTTTTTTGAGTTGATCTTTTATCCTGCCACTTTACTGAAGGAGTTTATCAGCTGTAGGAGTTCCCTGGTAGAATTTTTGGGGTCACTTATGTACACTATCATATCATTTGCAAATAGTGAAAGTTTGACTTCTTTCTTTCCAATTTGTATCCCTTTGATCTCCTTTTGTTGTCTTATTGCTCTAGCCAGAACTTCTAGTACTATATTGAATAAATATGGGGAGAGTGGACAGCCTTGTTTTGTTCCTGATTTTAGTGGTATCACTTTGAGTTTCTCTCCATTTAATTTGATGGTGGCTGTTGGCTTGCTGTAAAATGCCTTTATTATGTTTAGGAATGTTCATTGTATTCCTGATCTCTCTAAGATTTTTATCATGAAGGGGTGTTGGATTTTGTCAAAGGCTTTTTCAGCATCTAATGAGATGATCATGTGTTGTTGTTTTTTTCTTTCAGTTGGTTTATATGGTGTATTATATTTACAGATTTTCGTATGTTGAACCATCCTTGCATCCCTGGGATGAATCCTACTTGGTCGTGATGAATAATTTTTTTGATGTATTCTTGGATTCAGTTTGCCAATATTTTGCTGAGTATTTTTGCATCAATGTTCATGAGGGAGATTGGTTTGTAATTCTCTTTCTTTGTTGCATCTTTTTGTGGTTTGGGTATCAGGGTAATTGTAGCCTCATAAAAAGAGTTTGGTAGTGTTCCTTATGTTTCTATTGTGTGGAACAAAATTTGAAGAGTATTGGTATTAGTTCTTCTTTGAAAGTCTGGTAGAATTCTGCACTGAAACCATCTGGTCCTGGGCTTTTTTTGGTTGGGAGACTTTTGATGACTGTTTCTATTTCTTTAGGGGTTATTGGTCTATTTAAATGGTTTATCTGTTCTTGATTTAATTCTGGTATGTGATATTTATCCAGAAAATTGTCCATTTCTTCCAGATTTTCCATTTTTGTGGAGTACAGGTTTTTGAAGTATGATCTGATTATTCTCTGGATTTCCTCATTGTCTGTTGTTATATCTCCCTTTTCATTTCTGATTTTGTTAATTTGGATGCTCTCTCTTTGCCTTTTGGTTAATTTGGCTAGGGGTTTGTCTATCTTGTTGATTTTTTCAAAGAACCAACTCTTTGTTTCATTGATTTTTTTGTATTGTTCTCTTGTTTTCTATTTTGTTGATTTCAGCCCTCAATTTGATTATTTCCTGATGTCTATTTCTCCTGGGTGAGTTTGTTTCTTTTTGTTCTAGAGCTTTCATTTGTACTGTTAGTTCATTGGTATGGGATTTGGCGGTTTGTGTTCCTGGAGTTGTATCCATGCCAGTGGATGTCCACATGCTTCAGAAGAGAATTTGACATTGCTGTTGCTGTTGTTGCTGTTATAGCAGTGGCGGCCACCACTGCTACTTTTTCTGGGATTACCATTTCATAATTGCTTACTACAGCTAGCACAGTGGAGACCCTGACAACAAAAGTAGCTACCACAGTTAGTTAATCTTTCATTTTATTGGGCATGATAAATTTAATTCAATAGTTATATACATTTTGATTGGCTTTGAAAATTATACATTTATAAACTCAAGTTCCATTTGCTTTTGGAATACCATCTTACAAGGACTCCAATTTGCAGTAAGGCTCGTTAAGGAAGGGAATGACTCAAGTGCCTTTAGCCTACTGGCTATGGGTGGGATACGACCTCTGTTGGTCTTTTCTGTGTTGAACACACAGATTGCAAGCCCAGTGCCATTTTGAGATCTTTGGCAGCAGTTAGGTCTGCAGCTCACACATGATTGAGCCTGTAAGATAATGAGTATTCAGAGACGGGTAATGTTTGGGAGGCGCTCACCAACCTAAGACAGAGTGCCTGTGTGGCCTGGGCAAGTGTCTTTATGATGGGTAAGGTGACCTGCTGACATCCCACACAACCTAAGTCAGAAGCTCGTTTTTTAGTAAAAGGGGGACCTGTAGGGTCCTGGCCCCTGTTTTGGGTAACTGTTGCCTTGCTTGCTGACCTTGACATACTCCCTATGCTAATTCCCTGCCAGGTTCCACCTTCCTGAATGGTTAAGGGAAGTTCCTTGTCTGTGTATCCTGCATAATGGACATTAACAGCTTAGATACAAGATTGTAAAACATCGGTAGCGAACTTCTGCCCTCCAGGGTTCTCCCATTGTGCTGTAAGCCTGTATTTAAGACCTCTTCCCTCCTTCAATAAACAACATTCAGAATTAAATAAAAAAAAAGAACTTCAGTTTCACGAGGTCCTATTTATTAGTTGTTGACTTATGCCTGCCATATTGGTGTTCTGTTCAGGAAGTTAGCTCCTGTGCCAGTGTGTTCAGTGGTGTTTCCCACTTTCTCTTCTATCATGTTCAGTGTATTGCATTTATGTTGAGATCTTTGATCCACTTGGACTTGAATTTTGTACAGGATGGTAGATAAGGTTCTGTTCATATTTTTCTATATGCTGACATCCAGTCAGATCAGCACCATTTGTTGAAGATACTTTCTTTTTTCCATTGTATAATTTTGGCTTCTTTGTCAAAAAGCAGATGTCTGTAGATGTATATATTTACTTTTGTTGCTTTGATTGGATTCCATTGATCCACCTGTCTGTTTTTATGTCAACACCATGAAGTTATTATTGCTATAGCTCTGTAGTACTGCTTGAAATCAGGAAGGGTGATACCTCCAGATATTCTTCTATTGTGTAGGATTGTTTCAGCTTTCTGAGTTTTTGTTTGTTTGTTTTTCCATACAAAGTTGAGTAGTGTTTTTTCAAGGTCTGTAAAGAATTGTGTTGGGATTTTAAGGTAAATTGCATTAAGTCTCTAGATGCTCTTGGTAAAATGACCATTTTTACTATGTTAATCCTACAAATCCTTGAGCATGAGAGATCTTTCCATCTTCTGATATCTTCTCCAATTCTTTCCTCAAAGACTTAAAGTTCTTGTCATACAGGTCTTTTGCTTCCTTGGTTGGAGTTACACCAAGATATTTTATATTGTTTGTGGCTATTGTAAAGGGTGTTGTGGGCTATTTTTTTTTTGGATTTTTGGTTTTTTTTGTTTTGTTTTGTTTTGTTTTTTACTCTTTGGGGGCCAGCCACCCAGTTCCCTAAGAAATACACTAAGACTTATTCTTACTTATGAATGCCTGGCTTTAACTTAGCTTGTTTCTAGCCAGCTTTTTCTAACTTAAATTATCCAATTTCTCTTTAACTACATTTTGGCTCTGGTATTTTTACCATATATATATATATATATATATATATATATATATATATATATATATATATGTCTTTTTTTCCTTCTTACTCCAAGGCAGGCTGAATGACTGAGTGGCTGGCCCCTAGTGTCCTCCCTTCTTTCTCCTTTTCTTGCTCATTCCCCTTCTTCTCTAGATTTGTTCTCCTATTTATTTTCTGCCCATCAGTCTCACCTGTTTCTCTCTCCTGCCTGGCTATTGGCCATTTAGCTCTTTATTAGACCAATCAGGTGTTTTGGACAGGCAAAGTAACACAGCTTTACAGAGTTAAACAAATGCAACCTAAAATAATGCAACACATCCTTGCATCATTAAACAAATATTCCACAGCATAAACAAATGTAACACATCTTAAACTAATATCCCTTGGGGTGTTGATTCTCTGCTTTCTTTCTCATCCTATTTATCGTTTGTATGTGGGAGTGCTACTGATTTTTCCCCTTAATCTTATATCCAGCCACTTTGCTGAAGGTGTTTGTCAGCTGTAGGATTTTCCTGGTAGAATCTTTGGGACTATTTATGTATACTCTCATATCATCTATAAACAGCAATATTTTGACTTCTTCTTTTCTACCTTGTATCCTTTTGATCTCTCTTATTGTTCTAGCTAGAACTTCAAGTACTATATTGAATAGGTATGGAGAGAGTGGACAACCTTGTCTTGTTCCTGATTTTAGTAGAATTGGTTTGATTTTTCCCTCCATTTAATTTGATATTGGCTATTGGCTTGCTGTATATTGCCTTTATTATGTTTAGGTATGTCCCTTGTATTCCTGATCTCTCCAAGACTTTTATCAAGAAGGGGTGTTGGATTTTGTCAAAGGCTTTTCAGCATCTAACAAGATGATCATATGTTTTGTTTTATTTCAGTTTGTTTAGATGGTAGATCACATTGACAAATTTATATATGTTGAACCACCCCTGCAGCTCTGAATTAAGCCTACTTGATTATGGTGGATGATCTTGTTAATGTGTTCTTGATGTAGGTTTGTGAACATTTTATTGAGAATTTTTGCATCAATGTTCATGAGTGAAATTGGTCTGTAATTTTCTTTCCTTGTTGAGTCATTACATTTGGGTATCAGGGTGACTGGGGCCTCATAAAATCAATTGTAAATCTCCATCTGTTTCTATTTTGTGGAATAATTTGAAGAGTATTGATATTAGCTCTTCTTTTGAAAGTCTGGTAGAATTCTGCACTGAAACCATTTGGATTTGGGCTTTTTTTGGTTGAGAGACTACTGAAGAATGCTTCTATTTCCTTGGGGGTCATACGTATATTTAAATTATTTATTTGATCCTGATTAAAATTTGGTAGGTCATATTTATAGAGAAAATTGTCCATTCTTTTAGATTTTCCAATTTTATGGAGTACAGGTTTTCTAAATATGACATAATTTTCCTCAGTGTCTGTTGTTATGTGCCCCCTTTCATTTCTAATTTTCTTAATTTGGATAGTCTTTCTCTGCCCTTCAGTTATTTTGGATAAGGGTTTGTCAATCTTGTTGTTTTTCTCAAAGAACCAACTTTGTATTTCATTGATTCATTGTATTGTTCTCTTTGTTTTTAATTTATTGATTTCATCCCTCAGTTTGATTATTTCCTGTTGTCTACTCCTATGGGGTGTATTTGCTTCTCTTTGTTCTAAGTTTTCAAGCATGCTATTAAGTTGCTAGTATGAGATCTCTATGAGGACACTTGGTACTATGAACTTTCCTCCTAGTACTACTTTCATTGTGTCCAATAAGTTTGGGTAGGTTGTGCATTCATTTTCACTGAATTTCAGGAAGTCTTTAACTTATTTCTTATTTCTTTCTTGACTCAGTGGTAACTCAGTAGAGAGTTGTTCAGTTTCCATGAGTTTGTAGGGTTTCTGTTGTTACTGTCATTGTTGAAATCCAGCTTTAATCCATGGTGGTCTGATAGGATGAAGGGGGTTATACATTTTCTTGTATCTGTTGAGACTTGCTTTGTTACCTAGTATGTGGTCAGTTTTGGAGAATGTTCAAAGAGGTGCTGAAAAGAAAGTGTGTGTGTGTGTGTGTGTGTGTGTGTGTGTGTGTGCGTGTGTGTGTGTATGTGTGTGTGTGTTTGGGTGGAATGTTCTGTAGATATCTGTTAGAGCCATATGGTTGGCATCATAACATCTATTGGTGCCAGTTTTTCTCTGTTTAGTATTTGTCTGGATGATCTGTCCATTGGTGAGAATGGGATATTGAAGTCTCCCGCTATCCATGTATGGGGGTCAATGTGTGATTAAAGCTTTAGTAGTGTTTTCTTTGCAAATGTTGGTACCCTTATGTTTGGGGCATAGAAGTTGAGACTTGAGATGTCATCTTGGTGGATCTTTCCTTTGATGAGTATGAAGTGTCTTTCTCCATTTATTTTGATTAACTTTGGTTGGAAGTCTATTTTGTTACATGTTAGAATTCCTACACAAGCTTGCTTCTTGGGTCCATTTACTTGGAAAATAATTTCCCAACCCTTTACTTGAGGTAATGTCTGTCTTTGATGTTGAAGTGTGTTTCTTTTATGCAGCAGAATGAAGGATCCTTTTTTGCATACATTCTGTTAGCCTCTATCTTTTTATTGAGGAATTGAGGCCATTGATATTAAGAGATATTAATGACCAATGATTGCTAATTCCAGTTATTTTGTTGTTGGTGGTGGTAGTAGTGGTAGTGTGTCTTTATGTGTGTGTGTATCTGTCTATCTGTCTGTCTTGGTCTTTATGTGTTTTTCACTTCTTTTGATTTTGCTGATGTAAGACTATTCTTTCCTGTGTATTCATGGGTGTGGTTAACCTCCTTAGGATTGGAGTTTTTCTTCTAATACTTTCTATAGGGCTGGATTTGTGGATAGGTAATGTTTAAATTGACTTTGACATGGAATATTTTGTTTTTCTCCATCTATGATGATTGAAAGTTTTGCTGGGTATAGTAGTCTGAGTTGGCATTTATGGTCTTCATGGGTCCACATAACATCTGCCCAGAATGAATTTAGGGTCTCTACTGAGAAGTTAGGTGAAATCCTAATAGGTGTATATTAATATGTTATTGCCTTTTTCCTTTGCAGCTTTCAATATTCTTTCTTTGTTCTGTCTGTTTAGTGTTTTGATTATTATGTAGTGGTGGGAGGGGACAACTTTCTTTTCTGGTCCAATCTATTTGGTGTTCTGTAAGCTTCTTGTACCTCTATAGGCATTTTTTTTGTTCATTTGTTTTTTGTTTGTTTGTTTGTTTTGTTTTTTTAGGTTGGGAAAATTTTCTTCAATGATTTTAATAAATATATTCTCTGGGATTTTGAGCTGGGATTCTCTTCCTTCTTCTATTCCTATTATTTATAGGTTTGGTCTTTTCATAGAGGCCCAGGTGTTAGGAACTTTTTAAATTAACATTTTCTTTGACTGCTATATCAGCTTCTTCTATCGTATCTCCAATGCCCAAGATTTGCTTTTCTGTATGTTATATTCTGTTGGTGATACTTGAGTCTGTTGTTTCTGGTTGCTTACCTATATTTTCCATCTTCAGGATTCCCTCAGTTTGTGTTTTCTTTATTGTTTCTATTTCCATTTTCAGGTCTTAATGGTTTTATTCGTTTCCTTCACCTGTTTGTGTTTTCTTGGATTTGTTTTTTTTCTTTTTTATCTTCTTTCTTCTTCTTTTCTTTTTCTTTTTTCTTTCTTTTTTTGTTTGTTTTGTTTTGTTTTTTGTTTTTTTGAGGCAGGCTTTCTCTGTGTAACACCTCTGGCTGTCCTGGAATTGGCTTTGGAGACAAGGCTGCCTTGAATAGGAGATCCACCTGCCTCTGCCTCATGAGTACTGGGATTGAAGGTATGCATCACCACTGACAGGTTCCTGGATTTCTTTAATCAATTTGTTCATTCCCTCTTTAATAGCTGCTGTTATCTTCTTAAGATTGAATTTAAGGTCATTTTCTTGTGCTTCCACTGTGTTGTAATATCCAGGGCTCAATCTAATAGGATAGCTGGTTTCTGGTGGTACCACATTGCCCTAGGTGTTGTTGATTGTGTTCTTTTGCTAGCCTCTAGTCATCAGGGTTTGGAGTTATTATCAGGTTAGGTGCTGATTGATAAGTTTATCTTTGTTGGATGGATGCTTGATGAATATTTTCCACATTGCTTTCTGTTTCCTCTTGGGTCTTCTAGTCTGAGTAGCATGTGGTTCTGGTGACCAGCAAGTCTTCATGTCCAGTACTATGTGTCTGCTGGGGTAATCATGGCCTCTTTAGCCTCTGGGATTCTGGGCACTCACTTTTCTTTTGAGGTACTGGGGTTCTGGATACCAGTGTGGTCTCTGCTGTTCCAGGTACCTGGGATTCCTAGGTTCCTAATACCAGTGTGGCCTCCAGTAGAGCTGGAGTCTTCTGCAAGGGGTTGTGGGCAGGATATGGATCCCAAAGGAGGAGGTGCTATTGGCAACTGCTGGGAATGGCTTAACAGGTATTTGTGGGCTGTGGGAGGTGTCTTAACTGGGGTTGCTAGTACTGGCAAGGCCTCCAGGAGAGTCTTCTGCCAGGGGTTGTGGGCTAGGATGGAAATATTCTCTTATGGAGAGAAGAGGGACATACTCACAAAACTCATAAGAAAATTATAAAAACTCACAAGAATTTAGAAAACCCATGGCTCTTTCTGCAAGATCATAGAGCTATAACAATTACTGAAATAGAGGAGACTTCACTGCAGTTATCTTAGTGACACAGACTCCGTGGGACTCATTGGTGCTATAGCGAGTGTACTGAAGATGGAGCTCACTCAGGCACCTGTGCTTGTGAAAGTAGCGTCACAAATTCCTCCAAGAATCTCACTGGTATTGCAAGCTGGACAGGGGTAGTTATTTTTTCAAGTCTGTTATGACTGCCCTGTTAGGGTTAAACAGACATTGTCCACAGGGAAGTCATGCAACAATGAAACAGGCTCAAGAGGCAAAATTGGGGCAGCACAGATCAGTAGTTTAAGGTTTATGGAGAGCATGTCCATAAAGGACAACACAGAGGTTTGGCTGACATAACCATACTGTGTGTTTAGTATGCTAGCAACCTGGGTTAATAGTACATTGAAATTAATATTTTAAAAAATCCATATAAAACTCAAGTGTAGCATATGACTGTTGAAACACAGTCCAAGAACATAATCATGTGAGGAGATTTTTTAGTGCTGGTGAGAAAACTCCAAAAAATGTAGACAATGGTCTTGTGATTTCAGTTTCTTCAAAAACAAGGAATTATTCTTGGATTATGCTTGAGTTCCCTTCCCAGGCATAACATATAGGAATGAGTTTACTTCAGATTATTCATTAAAACTGGATATTGTTATTCGTTTATATGCCTGTGTGGATAAACTTTTTTTTCCATGTGTGGCTTATCCACCACCTGTGGCTTGCCCTTGTGATTATACAATTTACTCATGTGACTCCTTTTAACCTTCAGACTATAAATTGTCGAGTGCTCTAAAAAAAAGTTGACTGTTGCATGAGATTTCAGTCCATCGCATTTATTGGCCCCACTCTTCCAGGTCCTGTTACCTCTAATGCAGTAAACATATCACCACTAAAACTAAAATTAATAATGATTTCTACAGATATCTGTGATACTTCTCATAAACAAATCTGGACTTTGCAACTCAGATTTTTGCCCTATTGCTTCAGTGCTTCATAACCCCTTTACTTTCCTGACATTGTTGAAAGACTTCCACTTCTTTCATTTAAAAAATTAATTGAAATATTACGTCAGTTTCCCTTTCCTACAACTACCTCCATCCCCACATACCCTCTCAAATTGATGGCCTTTGTTATTTGATTATTATCATTACATACACATATGAGGGTGTACATAAATATATAAATACAACTGCTGAGTCTGGTTGGTGTTGCTTTGCTGTATATGATATTGGAGCTGATGGCTTTGTAATGGATAAC
This sequence comes from Peromyscus eremicus, assembly GCF_949786415.1. Taxonomy (NCBI): domain Eukaryota; kingdom Metazoa; phylum Chordata; class Mammalia; order Rodentia; family Cricetidae; genus Peromyscus; species Peromyscus eremicus. The sequence continues at coordinate 16,412,202 of NC_081419.1, read as the reverse complement.
ACAATTGGGAACTCATCTCATGGAAAGACTAATTCATCCTCTCCCAGCTGTCAATAGTTGCCTGAAGTTCTCTGTCTAGGGGTGGGACCCCATGAGATTACCCCCTTCAACATTAGCGTGCCTATTGGTATCATCATTGTTCAAGTGTTGTTTTCTTACATTGTTGTATGAAGATGTTTTCCCCTTCCATATTTTCTGTGATCCTGCAGAGTGGGGTGCTGTGCTTGTTAGTTTTGGTACTGGCTAACCCTTGCCTCCAATGTATCCAACCACCTCAGGCTCCACCAGCCACTTGAAAGGGGTTACTTCCTTTCAGAATGACCTATGGTCTTCAGCAATAATCACATCCAGGTAGAGAGGGATAAGGAAAAGACAATATGTGTATGTGGGAGCTGAAGAGCTCCTGAATTTGGAACAACCAACAGCCTCTCAGGGAAAGATGATGCCATATGCTCATCCTCCAGAAATCTATGTACCATTGAGATGGAAGTTTATAGGTCTGCCTTTATTACTCAAAGTACATGGCCACTCCTCCCTCACTTTAGCCCCCATATCCCCATGAGGCAGTCTCTTCACAGATTTTGTACACTGGACAAATTACATAGAAGGCAAAGTGTGTCAAAGTGACTAGTGGGGCTGTAGCTCATACTGTCTTGCTTATCTTTAGGGGTAATAATGGAGGATCCAGCAATCCTCTTCCCTCCACCCCTCCCCCTGCTCCCAGTCACTAACTGATGGGTCCCAGACAAAATTTGATTAAGTCTCCAACAGAGCAAGATCCCTATGGGAACCTGCACACATATGAAGATGTGATTCTATTTCTCAAGTCCTGCCCAATCCAGTAGCTTGCCAAATTCTCCTGCCCCCTTGTCAGACATCTTTTGAAACCAACTAGGATGGTAGCTTTTCAAATGAACTTCTATAACAATAATTCTAAACCTTCCTAATGTTGTAACCCTTTAATATAGTTCCATGTGTTGAGGAACCATAAATTATTTTCATTGCTACTTCATAATTGTTATTTAGCTACCATTAAAAATTGTAATGTGGCCGGGTGGTGGTGGCATATGCCTTTAATCCCAGTACTCGGGAGGCAGAAGCAAGTGGATCTTTGTGAGTTCAAGGCCAGCCTGGTCTACAGAGCAAGATCCACGAAAGGCACAAAGCTACACAGAGAAACCCTGTCTCGTAAAACCAAAAAAAAAAAAAAAAAAAAAAAAAAAAAAAAAAAAAACATTGTAATGTAAATAACTGTATTTTCTGATGGTTTTAGGTGACTCCTCTGAAAGGGTTTTTTGACCCCCAAATTGGTCACATCCCCCAGGATGCAAACCACTGTTCTAGTACATCCTGTGTCCTACAGGACTGTGAGATACCATAGTTCTTAGGGTCTGACAGCTGCTGGGTCTCAGAGTTCCTCAATCTTGTGCTAGAGCTTTGGGAAGCTTACAGAAGACTTCATGTGCTGATCCAGAATGGCTGCTCACTACTTTACTTGGATTCAGATGGGGTTGGGGTGGGACAGAGGACTCTAACAGGAGGTTGGTCCAGTAGGTAGTACAGATCCAGGATGAGAGGGAGTGTATGTCTCACTGTGGTCTAAGGAGAAGAGTACTCCAAGAAAGACAGTGCTATGTGTTGTTGGCAGAGTAGGCATATAACTTGCAGTTCTGGGGTACAGTTATGACAGAAAGAGAAATAGAACTGCGGGACCCTTCTTTCTATCATGAGAGTAGCACTAGGTGAGTAGCTACATGGGAAACAGATGCCAGTCAGAGAACTTCCTTCCTAGAGTTACGGTGAAGTCACTGCTAGTTCCCAGACACAAACCTGGTCCACCTTGACCAGCAAGATTGTTAAGTATCTTTGGTGGGTGTGTGGGGTTGGTGATGAGCCAAAGTGGAGACCATGGTAGAGGAAGGACTCTGGGGAAAGAAAGGACATACTTCCCAGGTGTTTTGGGAGTTGTGCTTGGGGCCACATCCTGATGTGGATGTTCATGCCTAGACAGGCAGGGACTCTCCAGCCTGGGTAGCAGCCAGGGCCAGAATATTTCTTCCCCATGGGCAGAGGACAGAAAGGTGGAGAGGTCATTAATGTACAGCTCTACAGGGAGCAGTGGCACAAGGACAGGAACACTGCCCAGTATGAGGAGTTTCACCCTGAGGATAGGGTCAAGTCAAGAGAGTAGGAGGAGAAAAAATGAGCATGGATTGAGAAACTGTAGATGAAGATGAGATCTAAAGCATAGTAGCTTACTAGGGCTCTGAGAGGACAGAAAAAGACTGGACAGAGAGGAATTGAGTGTGAGGATGGAACTGAAGCTGTGTAGACAGAAGTTTGTTATAGAGAAATTAAGTAAATGGACATAAAAAAAAAACTAGTGTACATAGATTTTTTTTTTCCTCAGATAACCTCACACTGGATGTAGTGTCTTCCCCAGAACTCTGGGAAGGATTTTTTCAGGGCAGGCCCCTGGGAAAATTCCAATAACAGAGACCTTAGGTTGTCAAAGTCACTGAAGAGTTGAGAGACAGACTAGTGGCCCTAGACTCCAGGATCCTTCCTGCTTAGGGTATGATCCTGATAGATAGATATACTATCTCCTTATACCTGCCTGCATGCTTCTACCTTGTTCCTTTCTCTCTAGCCATGCAACTCTGCCTTACCATCTACAGAAACTCTGCCTTGTTCTCTTCTCCTCTGGCCATGTGACTCTGCCTGACCAGGAATCCTGCCTCCCCTTCACTATCACCTGGATCTGCAAAAACCACTTTGTTCTGAGTCAAATGCTCTGGAATGCCATTTGGCCAGTCTGGGGAAGGAAAGTCTGAGCTTCATTTGCACAAGAAACAAAGCTATGCATCTACAGTCCATCTGTCTCCTAGGCTCTGTAGAGGTGTTACCTAGTAGATCAGCAGTAGGTCTGAGAGGCTTATATTGTTTGCCATTTGGCCTAGTAGTATATGAGTACACAAGAAATTCATAGCAAGAAACAGCTGAATATTAAAAGCTGAATATCATCAATTATTCCTTGATATTTGACTTTCCTCTAGAATTTCCTTGACCCTTCTAGGTATAGCTTTATTATATACAGCTGACTCTCTATTAAAATACTTGTTAGGTCCCAACCATACAAACTGTTATTCATTCAGGACATCTTAGACCCCAGGAAATGGTACTTGGCAGATCACTACTTAGAACCTACATCCTGTGTGGTTGTGCACTGGGAGCCATATCTGCAGTTGTCCCTAACAGTCACTGTCCAGCTGAACCTTCTCCCTCAGATCTTGAACACTGTACAGGCACCACAATGTGTCCAGATCATAGATATCAATCAAATGTACCATGCTAAGTATTATAGTCCCTGGTGACAACATGTAGCTGCTGCATATCCCTCTGGTTTCTGGTAGTGGAGAACATACAGGAAATGGGGTATCTGGGATCCTACATATGAATTCTCCCACATAGACTTTATACTCAAATCATTTGCATTCACTGTAGAAAATGTAGTGGTCCATCACTGGCAGCTCATAGAAGTATATGAGATATGAGCTCCAAACTATAGATGAACAGAGAAAGTGGGTCTGTAGTGTATTGTTCCAGACACATCATTCTGACCACACTAAGACACAGTCTAGAAGATGTCAGCAATGACCCATGAACTTGGGTCAGAGAGGTCACCCAGGAACCTCTCATGAAGATAAGCAGAGCAGAACTGTTCCAATTCCAGGAGTTAGTCTCTGTAAGGTAGGACCACATGAAGCCAACTAGACTCTGACAGCTAAGGTTAAACAGCCTCTTGACAGAAGCACCTGGGAGATGTACCTTTGGCCAATGCCTGGGGTGCATTATCTTGACTATAACAACTGATGTGGAAAGACCCATTTTAACTGTGGTGGAACTATCCACTAGGCAGCCAACTCTGGATTGTGCAAAATGGAGAAAGCCACCTGAGCACTGGCATGCATAAATATCTCATTCTCCTCTTCTGGCTGTAGATGTAATATAACCAGCTGATTCAAGTGCCAGGTGCCTTAAATTCCCTGCTATGATAGACTGTAATGTACCTTGAACAGTGAACTAAAACAAATCTCCTTTCCCTAATCCTTCAAACAAAGTGTTTTATCACAGCAATAGAAAAATTTCAGACAAGGAGAAAAAAGCACTGCATTAGCTAGGCTTCTCTCTTTTCTCCATCAGGAATTCAACCTGGATGTACTCACCATTAAGCCTGCAACACAAGTAACACACCAGAAGCCTTGCAGAGCCCACACCTGTCCTCTACACAGCTTGCATCATAAGTCAGTGACCTCCATATCCCATATCAATGGCAGCTGCGATTTCAAATAGTTGCTGTGATGGTGTCCTTTACATTAAGAATCTGCTTGTCATTAACACTAAGAGCATAGATGAGAGTGAAGGAAAAGCAAGGAAGATTCCTGGTGGTGACATTCACATAGAAATGATCATGACCTCCATGTTTCCCTTTTTCAGGACTCTCACTACAAAAGGGAATTCTTCCATAGGGCTCTTCCACCCTCTGTTGTTTAAGTCATTCACTGGCCTTCCTGTACCAGTTTCCTGAGACCTATAACAAACAGCCCTGAGTACACCCGAATCTAGGCCATGTTCTCCTCCAGGCTCCAGCGCATGGACAGGGGCCTGAATAAAACATTCCGGAGCCCAGACTGCAGCCACTAACATAGACTGGCCCTATTTCTAAGTCCTGTGTTCATTAAAGTGTGCCTGAAAACTCATGTTTCAGTTAGGCAGAAGGTGTATGTTCCAAAAGCCCCCAAAGTCTTTAGTTCTATATCAAGGTATGAAAGTCCATGTTCCAGAGAAGCATTCTGGTTCTTGTGTGTCAGAGCAACCAGATCGCTTCAGTGTTAGAGCTATGCTAGCCAGGAGAGCTCATGCCTGCTGGTAGAACAGCAGAAGAGACAGCAGAGATTTAGAGAGCAGATAAGACTCCAGGTTGAGGTGCAGTGTTTAAGGCCAAACTCAGAGGACGTAACAGCTCATGAGTGCTAGATCCAGCTCTCAGGATCTATACAATACTCAACCCTTCCATCTACCCCTGTCCACTATCCCTATCTCTTTCTTGACCTTGTCTTCTGAAAAGAGGGACAGGTCATCCTGGGCCTGTAGCACAGCTACCAGGATAAACAGTCTGACAGTCAGGAGCAGGCTCTTCATTTTAGTCTCTGTCCTCTAGAGAAGGCACATCATTTGAGTGACATGATGAGGCTATGCTGTTTCCTCAGAGAATGCCCTTTACGGCCACAAATGGCATGACCACACCCCTCCTAGCCAAGTTCATATCCATTGCAGTCTTGGAGATTATTGTCGTTGAGATCTGGTGATTGTTCTGTGCAAACTGCAGATAAAAGACACAATTCCCTGTAATATCTGCACCTTCCAAGGTTACCACAAACAAATAACCCACTACACTTGGTAAAATAATTTGGTACATGAGTAGAGAACAAACATGAGGGATGGGATGGCCACGGCCTCCTTCTGTTACTCTTGCATCCCTGTGTTTGATCTCTAGCTACCCTTGTCTTCCTTGGCCATCTTATCTAGAAGCTGGCTTCTTTTTCATTGAAGCTGAGGAAAGAACTGAGCTTCTTAACCACTTACAATCCTGCCAGTACGCTGAGTGCAAGCTCTGCACTAAGAGCCCACCACATTGCCTTACGCTACTGGCTATGCACCTACTCTTGCCAGGAGTCATAGCCGGGGTCATCGTTGTAGACTCATGGAAGTTTACCTTGTACTGGGCTTCTACTTGACTCTGTAAAGTCCCCTTTCCAGTCACCTTTCTCAGCACTCTCTCCCTCCACCCGTGTCCCCAACCTGATACCTCAAGTTCCCAGTACAACCAGGAGATATCCTCTATTTCTCTGTCCGAAGAGATTCATGCATCCCTTCTTAGGTTTTTCTTTTTAGCTAGCCTCTCTGGGTCTGAGAATTGTAGCATAGTTATCCTTTACTTTATAGTTAATATCCACTTATGAGTGAGTTAATACAATGTTTGTCTTTCTGAGTCTGGGTAACCAAACTCAGAATGATTTTTTTTCTAGTTCTATCTCTTTGCCTTCAAATTTCCTGATGTCATTGTTTTTAACAGCTGGGTAGTACTCCACTGTTTTTCTGTTTCCGTTCTTCTGCTGAGAGACATCTAGGTTGTTTCCAGGTTCCAACCATTCAAATAAAGGTGCTATGAACATAGTTATCCAAGTGTCCTTGTGGTATGATTGAGCATTCTTTGGGCACGTGTCCAAGAGTGGTATCATTGGGTCTTGAAGTAGATTGATTTTTCTGAGAAACCACCATATTGATTTCCCAAGTGGCTTTACAAGTTCTCACTCCCACCATCAATGGAGGAGTGTTCCCTTGCTCCACATACTCTCCAGCATAAACTGTCATTTGTGTTTTTGATCTTAGCCATTCTGACAGTTGTAAGATGGAATCTCAGCATTCTTTTGATTTGCATTTCCCAAATGGCTTAGGATAATGAACATTTCTTTAAGTGTTTCTTAGTCATTTGAGATTCTTCTGTTGAGAATTCTGTTTAGGTCAGTACCACATTTTTAATTTGATTATTTGGCTTTTTGATGTCTATCTTCTTTAGTTATTTACATATTTTAGAGATAAGCCCTCTGTCAGATAGGAGGTTGGTGAAGATCTTTTCCCATTCTGATAGCTGTAAGGCATTTATTTTCATGAACCTCCACTTTTCTGGTGGCAGTTCCTGCAGGGATTCCCAGCTTCACAGTTATAGCCTTCATTGTTTCTGGTCATGCCCTTCACTACCATTGACTTTTAACCTCATCTTGGCCACCCCTTCTCTGTCTTGCTAATTACTATGTACCTCACTGTAGGCTGAAGTTTCTGTCCCACCAGCAGCTGCCAAATAAACGCACAGAGGCTTATATTAATTACAAATGCTCAGCCAATAGCTCAGGCTTGTTACTAGCTAACTCTTACATTTTAAATTAACCCATATTCTTTATCTATGTTACATGGCTTGGTGTCTTTTTCTGTATGGCATGCCCATCTCACTTCTCTCTGCTTCTCTTGTGACTCCAGACTCTCCCCTTCTTCTCCCAGCACCCTCTGTATCTCGCTCTCTGCCCTATACTTCTACCTGTTTGGATTTTGGCTAGTCAGCTCCTTTATTAAACCAATCACAATGTACAAATCTTTACAGTGTACAAAAATATTATTCCACAGCACCTCACTGCAAGGGACAAAGTCTGGACTTCCCCCAGTATTTGCAGATGAAGAGTTTTTTATATCACCTCCTATAGCACCATGCAGAAGCCTGGAATTGAGGTGTGTCCTAGTTTGGTTTCTATTGATGTGGTAAAACACCCTGTCTCAAAGCAACTAGTGAATAAAGGGTTTATTTCAATTTACAGTTCATAATCCATCATCCAGGGAAGTCATGGCATGCAAAGACCATTTAGGAGTGCAGCTTACTGACTTGCTCCTTATAGCTTGCTCATTCTGCTTTCTTAAAGCACCAAGGGCTACTAGTCCAGTGGCAGCATTGCTCACAGTCAGCTGGAGAATTTCACATCAACCACCAATTAAGAAAATACACTACAGGCTTGGCCTTGTCTCAACTGAAGTTCACTCTTCCCAAAAGATTCTAGCTTGTATCAAGTAGATATAAAATTAGCTAAAATGGGATTCATCTAAAACTCCTTGAGGGTAGTAGAGTATGAATATCAATAACACTTGGAAGATAAACTGCATTGTGTGTTCTAGAGATTGTTTTCCTAAACACAATTATTTTAGTCATTTTAGATCCACTAATTTTATGTGTGTGAATCTTTTTCCTATGTGTATTTATGTGTCCCACATGGTTGCCCAGTACATGAGGAAGTCAAAGGAAGGCATCAGATGCCCTTGGAACTGGAGTTAGAGTCAGTTGTGAGCTTCCATATGGGTACTATGAAGGGAGCTGAAGTCCTCTACAAGAGCTAAACATGCTCTTAACAGAAAAGCCATCTCTCTAGCCCCTCACTAATTATTTTAGAAGTTCTGTTTCCATAACTCTGAATGATCAGCTGTAGAATAAACTCATTTTAAAGCCTAAGCTCATCAGTACAAGAAATGCACTGTAGTTGAAGTAGAAGATGACTGACCCTCTTGGGCCTCTTGCACTTGTTGAATATAGTACATGTCACAGTAATCATAGCTCCCACTTCTGGTGCCTGTATCTCTCTTTTCTGTCTTTCCAGTGACACACTTTGGTGAAGCTCAGATGTTCTGTGAATTACTATAGCTAATTAAGGCAGTTCCTAATTAAATAAAAGAAGCTTGGTGTGGAGGAGCACACCAACAATTCCAACACTGGGAGGCAGAGGCAGCAGGATCAGGAGTTCAGTGCCAGCTGCAGATGAATACTATTTTTATGCTATCCTCAGTTACATTGGATTCTGTCTTTAAAAAAAGATCAGTTTAATGATTAAAGCAGAAAAATTCTGAGTCATGTCAAATATTCAGTGCTGGAAAACCATCTGACAAGATTCTGGTTCAGAACTCTTAGAAGAAGAGTCTCTTCCTATGTTGATGAAGAGTTTCTACAAAAGATCTGCAGCCTGTGTCATTCCTTCTGTGCAATACAGCACCCTCTGCAGCCTCTAGGACAAGTGAGTATGTCTACTCTCCCTGTGTACATGTATATCAATGCAAAAAATTCCAACTACAGATTTAGGGTTAAAGAGAGAATAAAAGATATACAGGAAGAAATAAGACCCTATATGTGGATGGTGGGATTGTGTCTGTGGAAGGATCCAATGAGTCTAAAACAGAATTTGAAATGGCAAATGACTTAACCAAGGTTCCCGGAGGTAACACCTTCCCCTCCATGGTGGAACCAGCCACATAGAAGAGATCCCACCCCAAAATGGTTTCTTCCTTTGATTTCCTGCTACCCTCAGTTAGTGTCTCTAGCTCTCCTTACACTCCATTGTTAAGGGTTCATTGTATTCACTATCCCTGCTCAGTCTACTGTGTGCTCCTATCTCCTGATTACTTTAGTATATTTTATTACAAGTATGGCACATGCTACAAGGAACCCCAAATGTAACAAGCTGAACAAGTTGAAAGGTTTTAGATTAAATGGAATGGTCTGAGTTGTTGTGGAATATTATTTTAAGATGTGTTTATAAACATTTGTTTATACTATGGAGAATTTGTTTAATGATCCAAAGATGTGTTAGATTCTTTTATGTTGCATTCATTTAACTCCATGAAGCTGTGTTACTTTGCCTGTGTAAACCATCTGATTGGTCTAATAAAGAGCTGAAAGGTCAATAGCTTAGCAGGGAAGGATAGGTGGGGCTTGCAGGCAGAAAGAATAAAATAAGAGGAGAAATTTGGGCTGCCCCAGTTTCCAGCTAGCAGGGAAGACTGCTGTGGGCAGGTTTCCCCACCAATAATACCCCACATAGGACCCTGCAATCTACGAGGCCCACTCCCTACCCCAAACCCACCCATCACCCTGTGACCTCAATAGCTTCCTGAAACACAGAAACCACCAGCTCTGATTGGACCAAGAAGTGAGTGATTCTTCTCCCACCCAGAGAGTTCTGCCTCTGGGATCTAGGCCCTAGGGTACAACCCATGCCCCAGAACCCCCACCCATTGCTGCCTCAGTTGCCAGCCAGCAGGAGGCTTCCCCACAAACACCCTCCATTGGACCCTGCAATCTATAAGACCCACTCCCTATCCCATATCCACCCATCCCCATACAACTTCAGCAGCTTCCTGAGACACAGAATCTGCCAGCTCCAATTAGACCAAGAGCTACAATTAGACCAATAATGGCCCCCTGAAACACAGACACAGCAAGCACAGATTGGACCAAGAGCAGCTCCCTCAAACACAGACACCTCTGACAAGTACTGGAGGAAGAGATGGGTAGACACCAGTGCAAAAATACATACAACAACATAAAGAGCAATATGGCACCACCAGAACCTAGCAGTTCTTCAATAGTAAGACCTGAACATCACAACATAGAAGAAGTAGAAGAAAGAGACCTTAAAAATAATTTTATGAAGATGATAGAGGCCTTTAAAGAGGAAATGAAAAATCCTCTTAAAGAAATTGTGGAAAAGGTGCCAAAGCTACACAGAGCAACCCTGTCTCGTTTAAAAGAAAGAAAGAAAGAAAGAAAGAAAGAAAGAAAGAAAGAAAGAAAGAAAGAAAGAAAGAAAGAAATTGGGGGGGAGAGCAAAAAATTGGGGAAAAAAATAATTCCCTTAAAGAAAACCAAGAATAAGAGGAGAAGTTTGGGAAGAGAAGTTCAAGGAGCAAGAAAAGCAGAGAGGACACCAGGGGCCAGTCACCCAGCTACACAGCAAGCCATGAAATAGGAAGTAAAGAACGGTGTACAGAATAGAGAAATATAAAAGCCCAGAGGCAAGCCCTGAACCCAGAACCAAAGAAACACACCCTGACCCTGAAACCAGAGTCAGAGAAACACACTTTGTCCCTAGAATCAGAGACAGTGAAAGAAATATACCCTGGTCCTAAAATTAGAGCCAAAAGGCTAAAAAGGACCAATGAAAGAAACACAGTTTGACCCTGAAATCAGAGCCAACTCTGTCCCTCACCAATCCCTGAGCAGGAAAACTAACCAAATTCTGGGCAGAAAATCTTCTCCCTGGAGAAACACTGCCCCTAGGAAGCCCTATATAAGCCCCTCTGCCTGTTCAGTTGTGGATTGTGCTTTCCCTGCCGAAGCAACCACCCTCCTGGACTCCTTCCCAAATAAATCTCTTTCTTAAAAGAGTCTTGGGTGAAGATCTTCATCCCCTGGCACAGAACAGAAAAACATTGCTGAGATGTCCCTTAGGGGAGCTGAGCAAGGCTGAACAGAAAAAGTAACAACTTTTCTGTAGAGCTGGAGGAGATTGCTACATTTCTGCTGGGGTTTCCCCTTCAGCAGAGTGAAGCAGAAGAAGCAACATCTTGGCCTGAGAGAAGAAGCAGCAGAGCTCTCTCTGCTGGGAAGCCCCTTAAGGAAAGTGAGAGGTGGAGCAAAGCTCAGCTGTAACGGCTTTCTCTAGAAGAGCAGGATTGCTATATATCCTGCAGGAAGACCATCTGCCACCCACCACACCCCAGCCTCAGGTATCACCTGACTTTGCGACAAATCAGGATACCTTTTCGACAAATCAGGATACCTTTTCCTCCAGAGATGAGCTGTCTATTGTGGCTACAGCCTCCAGAGCTGTCCTATTGTGGCTCCACCATCCAGAGCTGTCCTATTGAAGCTCTAGGTATACCCTGGCTTCCCAACAAGTCAGGATACCTTTCCTACCAGAGCTGAGCTGTCCTATTGTGGCTCCAGCCTCCAAAGTTGTCATATTGCAGCTCCAGGTAAAGCCTGAGTTCCTGACAAGTCAGTATACCTGTCCCTCCAGAGCTATAACACTTGCACTATGCAGACCACATTTCCCTGCAGCCTACAGATACTAGCAGGCACTGTACCAGGACTATGTGGGTGAGGCTATGACAGGCTCCCTGAGCACTGCCTGCTCTCCCACAGCTCATGCTCTCTCCCCGACTTGTTATGATATATTACTTGGGGACCCTGAGGGTATCCTGTGCTCTTAGGGAACCAAGTTGGTATGCTGGACAGATGCAGCGGCGAGCTGGCAGGTGACCCACTCCATGCGGGCATGGTGGTGGGGTGGTGGGTGGACATTCACAACCCAGACACTATATCCATGCAGAAATGGTTTATTATAACAGAGAGATGAAGAGAAGAAAGAAGAGAGAAAGAGAGAGGGAAAGAGGGAGAGAGGGAGAAAGAGGTGCACACCTCATGGGAATGAAGGGAGAGAGAGAAAAGGGTGGAATTCTTCATTAAGGAGGCTTCTTATTCAGGATGCAGGGCAGCCCCAACGGGAAGGATCAGAATATTAATACCGCTAATCTCCCATTCCCCTCCCTTGGGCTCCCTGATGCTATCTGGGGATGAAATAGCTGGTCTTTAGGTGTCCTGAGTCAGGGAAATGACAGACACTTAGAAATTAGAGACTTCAGACATCAACGGACAAATCTCCCCAACCTCAAAGGAATACACCTAAGTTGCCTTTCCTTCACACCTCCCCCATGGCTTCTAGATGTCTTCCTCACTTCCCCACAGTGCATGATCTCCCTGCCCTGCCTTCTTCCCTTCCTCAAAAGCCATAATGTTGGCTTCCTTGATTTTCCAGGTTGACTGAAATCCCCACTCTTTCTTAACTACCAAAATCTCTAAGGTCAAACAACTCTCCTGCCCTCAAGGAACGTTGTCTACATCCTGTACTTTATCATTTTAGAGATCCTTCAGAAGTTCCAAGAATTTAGAAAATTTACCAACCACAGAAGAAAAGGTAGGACACCACGCTCTACTTTGCATGTTGTTGGAAAATATTTTCAGTGTCTCACTAACACACAAAGAATAAAAGTCAACTTATCAAGGCAATTTCTTTTTGGAAAAGAATGTTCCACCACACACAGAGAGCAAGCACACCAGGCAGGAAGTTCACATGTTTTTGTGGTAACACAGTTCATGACTCTCCCTTATCCCACTGGTGGGAGCCAGACCTTAGAATTGATGTGATTGGCTAATTCACATTTTAGCTAATTCATAATTGCTGAAAAAGGGAAGGGATGATAGGAAGCTGTCTCAGGAGTGTGTCCAGAGCTTGTCAGACAGTAAATACATGAGGTGTCAAGATGGGGGAGGTTTATGGAATATTGGCCATTGGCACTTTATCCACCTCTAGTAGAGGAAAAAAGAATCTTGCCATGTGTATTGACAGACAAAGAACTCATGTGAATCTCCATGAGTTCCAGGACATCCTGGTCTAGTAGCAAATTCCAGTCAAGCCAGGGATACATAGGGATCCTGTCACAGAAAAAACAAAATTCTCATAATGTGAGAAATGGAAAACCAGCTATGCACACAGAAGACTTCAGGACCCAGAAATCATTTTGGAACAAGATAAATGGGGTTTAAAATAATTAAGAACATCAGAGCAAGGTATGGTGACATGCTTGTAATCCCAGCATTCTGGGGGTAGAGGCAGGAGGATAGGAGTTCAAGGCCATCCTTGGCCACATAGTAAGGCTGAAACCAGCTGAAGCTACTAGAGATTCTGCCTCAATAAAAAAAAAAAGCAACAATACACACCAGTACCATCCCCCCCCTCAAAAAAAAAAAAAAACAATGTAAAATTTGAGGCTGGGAACTGAGTTTGATCCCAATATTGAAAAAAAAGTATCAACATTTTTATATTGGAAATTTCAAATGGAAACTAGAGTATAAAAACAATGTAGTGGACCTAACACTCAGCAAGTTCAATCATGTGTCTCTAGGAGAGAACCTGGACTTCAGTTCTGACTTCAGCAACCATGAGGCCCCGAGTTCAATCCTAAGTACCTCAAAAAAGAAAAAAGGAAAGGAAAATGAAAAACCTCCTATATCATCTAGAAATACATTTATTCCCAGAATGGAAAACTAGGTATTCCCAAATGAACCAAAAATGAGCAGAGGTGATGGTCACAGGGTGCTGATCTGCCAATTTGGGCTGAACAGGAGCTAAGTACCTCTGTAGCCTGCAGGCTGTGACTCTCCCTGCCCTCTGCCTATTCCTAAGGGCACTGGCCATCTGTCAAGCCTCCCAGCAGAGGAAGGCACATGCCTGTGTGAGGATGCTCAGGCCTTCAGGTAATTGCATGACAGAGTTTCTCCCATATTCTGAAGGCTCTGGCTACCATTTCCCTGAATAGGAGATTAGGGACACAGTGGGAGCTGAAGGCAGCTGTCACTCCAAGGGCCCAGTGTGTGGTGAGGCAAGTGATACTGGGTGCTGGACTCTGAGTAGGGGAGAGGGTGACACTTCAGAAATGATGTGTCCCTGGATATAGGTCTGGCCTCCCCAGTAGGAATTCAGCTATCGGTTCCTGATTGCTTGATGGTTCTTGGGCACAGCCACATATCTCAGCTTCTTCATGATGGAGGGCCAGCCTAGCAGCTTCTGGTCCCACACATACTCTGGGGACAACACCTTTGTAGGCTTGTGGTATAGCAGGTACTTGTTCAGATGGCTCTCATCATGCCACACGGCCTCAATGCCATTGGCCTTGTCCTGCACCATAGCCTCATGACAGGCCTTGGTGAGATGGTGCACCTCCAACACTGAGCCCCCAAAGAAGCCCCCTGCATAGTAAAAGTCACCCTCATCCCGGGGGATGTAGGCCTGGGACTGTGGCCGGCGCTCATAGGTAAAGGCCTCTCGGCTGCTCCTGTAGAAGCCAGGATGCAGGGTACCAAAGAGTGCTGAGAGAATCTCCACACCCACGTGGTCACTGAACTTCATGTCCACATCTGCACACACCAGGTAATCCACCTCATGCAGAAAGCGCTCCTCTGAGAAGTGGCTGATCATCTCCATTCTGTGCATGGACACATCCTGCCAGCGGGTGTAGTTGCGCACAGTTAGCACCACCAGCTTCCGTCCTGCACCCAGGGGCACCTGCGGCACATCAGCTGGACGGTCAGTGAAGACATAGTAGGTGACCTTGTGTCCCACCATGAAGTGCTGCTCTGCTGTCTCCAGAAAAAGCTTCAGGAACACCACATACCTGTGAGGGAGGACAAAGGGGTATGGAGAGCCTTAGTGCAGCTAGGTCAAGACTTGCCAGGGCAGGTCCAGGCTGCAGAATCCATGGCTACCTGGAGGCTTGAAGCAGCGGCATCCCCCACTGTACCCCTGTCCTGACCAGTCTGCAGGCTGTACCTCACCTCACCCTTCTTTACTGCAGAAGGGTACAACATCAGCACCACATCTTAGCAAGAAATGCTGAGGCAGAGGCCTGGAAGGTTTCAGCCAGGCAGCAGGGCTGACTTCAGATGCCCTGCAGGTATCTCTTGTCTTGGCAGTCCCCTAAGCAGGCCAACTCTCCATGTGTCTGTCGCCCCCCCGCCCCCCAATAATGTCAGCTCCATTCTAAGACATTCCACACCTCACACCCTTGAATTGTCCTGAGCAGAGCCTGTGCTCACAGGGCCCCACTTTCTAAACCCTGGTGGAACTGGATGGATCCTCAAGGGCCTGGTACCTGCACCCCTCCTTTGTGGCACTCTCCAGGGCCTTGTCTCAGGAAGGGAAGGGGTCTCTATATCTCAGACTTTCCTCCTCAGAAGCTTGAAGGTGCTGTGGACAACCACTCAGTAACACAATCATGTCTCTAAGGGTCTTCCCCCATGTACTCCACCAGAGCAAGAATCAGTCTCACAGAGTAGGCAAGGAAGGGGAGACAAGAACCCTAGAAAGAAAGCCAAGCCTAAGCCAAACCCCTAAGCAAAGAGCTTCTGTCTTAGTTACAGTTTTTATTGCTGCGAAGAGACACCATGACCATGGCAACACTTATAAAGGAAAACATTTAATTGAGGTGGCAGCTTACAGTTTCAAGGTTCGGTCCATTATCATCATGGTGAGGAGCATGGCAGGCTGACTTAGTGCTACAGCCAAGAGTCCTACATCTTGCAGGTAACAGGAAGTCAACTGAGACACTTGGTAGTATCCTGATCATAGGAAACCTTAAAGCCTGTCCCCACAGTGACACGTTTTCTCCAACAAGGCCATATCCACTCCAACAAAGCCACACTTCCTAATAGTGCCACTCATTTTGGGGGCCATTTTCTTTCAAACCACCACATTCCACTCCCTGATTCCCAAAGGCTTGTAGCCATATCATAATACAAAAATTCATTCAGTCTAACTTCAAAAATCCCCATACTCTATCACAGTCTCAAACTTGTTTCAAAGTCCAAAGTCTCTTCTGAGACTCACAGCATTCTCTTAACTATAATCTCCTATAAAATCAAAATCAAAAAACAGATCACATACTTCTAATATATAATGGCACAGGATGTCCATTACCATTCCAAAACTTAGGGAAGAGAGCATTGTGAGGAAATACTGGACCAAAGCAAGACCAAAAACAAGCTAGACAAACTCCAAACTCTGCATTTCCATGTCTAATGTCAAAATGCTCTTCAGATCTACAACTAAGTTCAGTTTTGTGAACTGCAACGTATTTCTTTCTCTTGGGCTGGTTCCACTCCCTATTAGAAACTCTCCTCAGCAAGTCTCCTACAACTCTGGTATCTCTAACATCTTGGGTTCTCCAAGGCACTCCAGGCTTCAACTTCACAGCTTCACAAAATGGCCTCTCTACTAGGCCTCCATTCAGGACTGACTCCCTGGGCATATGCCTGGCCACGGTGGCTTTCTTTATGTGCAGAGGCAAATTCCATAATCTCTTTCTCCTATCCTTAACTCTAAAGTCAGAACCAAGTGGCCAAAGCTGCCAACCTCTGCTATTTATTGGGGCTAGAACATGGCCGCCTCATTCAATTACATCTTCACCAGCATTCTGTCCTTCACTGCCTAAACTTGGATGTTCTGAAACTTGCTCTGTAGTCCAAGCTGGCCTCAAACTCAGAGATCCTCCACCCTCTGCCTTCTCAATACTGGTATTAAAGGTATGCACCGCCACAGCTGGTTCTAAGCTTTTCTTTAGTTTCTTTCCACAAGTTGGAAACTTAGCTCAGTGGGATCTTGTCCTTGTTCTTAATCTGTTTATATCCTTGAACAGAGGGATTAGCTCCATTCCACTTCCTGGTACTCTTTTTCTCCAAAAATTGTACATTTTGTATTTTTTCTTGTTCAGCTTGCTTCTTTTCATAATATATCTTCATTATAGTTAACACTAATAACAATACAATAGAGTCTATACTAAGCTGTTTTGAGATTTCTTCTGCCAGTGGAATTGATCCAAAACTCTTCACTTTAGCCTCAGGCAGACTCCTCTGAAAAGCGCAAAAGGCAGCCACTTTCTTCAACAAAATATCACAAGACCAGCCTCTAGTCCACATGCTAATATTCTTCTCCTCTGAAACATCTTGATCCCCAAAGTTTATTAAATCAATTCAGCACCACTGTCTTCTATGCTCCTGATACTTGGGCCCGTTAAGCAGCACTTAAAGCATTCCACTGCTTTCCTAATCCAAACTCCCAAAGTCCATATTACTCCAAACCAAAACATGGTCAGGTCTATCACAATACCACAGTCTCTGATACCAACTTCTGTCTTACAGTTTTTATTGCTAAAAAGAGACACCATGACCATGGCAACACTTTTTTTTAATTAAGAAAATTTTTTCCATTTATTTTACATACCCATCAAAGATCCCCCTCTTCTCTTCTCCTATCCCCAGCCTTCCCCTCCCAACCGACCCCCCAATACTCCCCACAAGAAGGCCAGGGCCTCCCATGGGGAGGCATATCCAATACAGGCAAGTCCAAGACCTTCCCCCTGCCTCAAGGCTGCACGAGGTGTCCCATCATAGGTAGTGGGCTCCAAAAAGCCCATTCATGTACCAGGGATGGATTCTGATCCTACCACCAGGGGGCCCCCCAAGCAGATCAAGCTACACAACTGTCTCCCCACGCAGAGGGCCTAGTCCAGTAGGCCCTAGTCTATGCAGGCTCCACAGCCATTGATCTAACTTTCATGAGTTCCCACTAGTTTGGTTTGGTCATCTCTGCAGGTTTCCTCAACATAATCCTGATGCACTTGCTCATAGAATCCCTCTTCTCTCTCTTTGACTGGACTCCTGGAGCTCTGCCTGGTATTTGGTTGTGGATCTCTGCATCTGCTTCCATCAATCTTAGGAGAAAAGCTCTGTGATGACAGTTATGTTATTCACCCCGGTCTGATCACTGGGGTAAGCCAGTTCAGTTCAGGCACACTCTCCACTATTTCTAGTAGTCCAAGCTGGGGTCATCCTTGGGGATTCCTGGCAACTTCCCTAGCACTGGGTTTCTCTATGTCCATGATATCTCTCTCTATCATGGTATCTCTTTCATTGCTTTCCCACTCCATCACTGTTCCAACTCAACCTTCCCTTTCCATTATTTTCTCATCCTCTATGCCCTACCCTCTATTTCCCTACCCTCATTCCCAGTTTACTGATGGAGACCTCATCTATTTCCCCTTCCCAGGGTGATCCATGCATCCCTCTTTGGGTCTTCCTTATTAGCTAGCTTCTCTGGAGTTGTGGGTTGTTGTCTGGTTATCCTTTGCTTTACATCTAGTATCCACTTAGAGTGAGTACATACCATGTCTGTCCTTCTAAGTCTGGGTTACCTCACACAGGATGATATTTTCTAGTTCTATCCATTTGCCTACAAATTTCATAATGTCATTGTTTTTCTCTGCTGAGTAGTATTCCATTGTGTATATGTGCCACATTTTCTTAATCCATTCTTTAGTTGAGAGACATCTAGGTTGTTTCCAGGTTCTGTTTATTATGAATAATGCTGCTATAAACATAGTTGAGTATGTGTCCCTGTGGTATGATTGAGCATTTCTTGGGTATATGCCCAAGAGTGGTATAGCTGGGTCTTGAGGAAGATTAAGTCCCAATTCTCTGAGAAACCGCCACACTGACACACTGATTTCCAAAGTGGCTGTACAAGTTTGCACTCCCACCAACAGTGGAGGAGTATTCCCCCTTGCTCCACATCCTCTCCAGCATAAGCTGTCTTCAGTGTTTTTGATCTTAGCCATTCTGACAGGTGTAAGATGGTATTTCAGAGTCATTTTGATTTGCATCTCCCTGATGACTAAGGGTGCTGAGCAATTCCTTAAATGTCTTTCGGCCATTTGAATTCTTCCTTTGAGAATTCTGTTTAGCTCTATAGCTCATTTTATAATTGGATTGTTTATTATTTTGATGTCTAGTTTCTTGAGTTCTTTCTACATTTTGGACATCAGCCATCAGATGTGGGGTTGGTGAAAATCTTTTCCCATTCTGTAGGCTGTCATTTTTTCTTATTTACTGTGTCCTTTGGACCATAGCAACACTTTTAAAGGAAAACATTTAACTGAGGTGGCAGCTTACGTTTTCAGAGGTTCAATCCATTACCATCATGCTGGGGAGCATGGCAGGCAGACTTGGTGCTGGAGCCAAGAGTCCTACATCTTGCAGGCAACAGGAAGTCAACTGACACTCTGGGCAGTATCCTGAGCATAGGAAACCTCATAGCCCACCGCCACAGTGACACACTTCCTCCAACAAGGCCATACTCACTCCAACAAAGCTACACCTGCTAATAGTGACACTCACTTTGGGGGCCATTTTCTTTCAAACCACCACAGGTTCTATGTCCTCTCCCAGCCCAAGAAGTTTTCACCTGTTTCAGGGCTGTTCCTCTATTCATGGCCACCATGTGCCCCCACCACGGAAACAAGGATCCCCATCACCTGACACATGTCCCAAGCTTCTCCAATTCAATGTCAGAAACAGGCAAGCAGCTGTTTTCCCTGTGCAAAGGTGACAAGGGGACTCCCAGCTAGTTCCCTCAGAGGCCTTCTTCCCACAGACAGAGCACCTACCCACTCCTGGCAGGGCTCTTGCTCATGTACCCAGCAGCACCCAGACAAGGTAATGTTTGTGTTCTGTTATTGCGAAGTCCTTTATCCCTAGGAACTCCAGGTATTCTCAAGATGCCTAAGATCCCTCCAGCTACGCTCCAAACCTCTCTCAAGTCTGATTGGTACAAAGGCCTCAGAGCTATCCTTGGCTCTGCACCAAGTACCACACCCAGTACGGCAGGGAAAGATAAAGCTCCTCCTTTCTCATATGCAAACAGCACAAATGACATCTCTCAGCCCCCCACAGCCTTCCACACTGTAAATCTTCCCTGTCCTGCTCCCCACAGGCTTTCACAGGGAAAGTTTCTGGTCTGTGGCCTAGAGTCAGCCTGACCCAGAGTCTCAAGGCTTCATGGGTCTGCTACTCCCTGCCCCAGGGCTGAGGTTAAAGGTTTGACCCAACCCTTGCTGTCCACCTGTCCTCCATCTGAGCACACATCTGTTGTGGAATATCACTTTAACTATGCAAATATCTGTTACATTTGTTTATGATGCCTTTGTTCAATTATGTAAGATTTGTTACATGTGTTACCTTGCCTGCCTAAGGCACAGATTGGTCTAATAAAAAGCTGAGCAGCCAATAGCTATGCAGAAGAAGGATAAGTGGAGCTGGTGAGCAGAGAGAATAAATAGGAGAGAATAATAGGAGGAAGAGAGAACTAGGGAGAAAGAGAGGGACATGCCCAGGCCCGGAAGCCAAGCAACAAGAAGTAAGTAAGATATACAGAAACAGAGAGAGAGAGAGAGAGAGAGAGAGAGAGAGAGAGAGAGAGAGAGAGAGAGAAAGGTTAAAAAAAAGACCCAAGAAAAAACATAAAGAGAAACAGATGAAAATAAGAGATAAGCTAAGGTCATGCATTTGAAACTAATAATAAGTGTCCATGTAATGTTTTGAAAGGTGATTGGTGGCCCAAAAGAGAAAGCCTGATACACACATCAGTGGCCACAGCTCTGATGGTATTCTGTCCCTAACTGCCACCATTGGGGATGAGTATACCCACCTGAAGTGTGTGCTGGGGGATAGAAATGGCACATGGCTAAGAGCACAGAGGAAAGGGCAGCTGGCCTAGGGCTCCGGCTGGTGGCAGAGCTGGTTTCATTCACCTGTGAGCCCAGCAGAGATCAGGAAAATAACAGAGTGAACCAACCCCACCCCCACACATATTAAATACAAGAATGGCACTTGGTATGCCTGGCCTCTACCTTGACCATTGTATGTGTGCATAAGTGCATGTGTGAGTGTGCCCATTATATATAGTCATGTTTACTTGTCTGTGTGCCTGTGTGGAAGCCAGAACTTGACTTCAGTTGTCTGCTTCTGTCATTCCTATTTGTTATTTGGATCCACTTGTCTCTCCCCTCCACCCACAGTGCTGGGATGACAGGGGCATGCCACCATGCACAGCCTTTACATGGGTGTTAGGAATCAAACTCAGGTCCTCTGAAGCAAGTGCTTTACCCACTAGCCATCACTCCAGCACCCACTGCTTACTTTTTGATGGCAAACACGGTCAGTCCAACTGTGATGTTGTGAAGCCTGAACTGCTCATTCAGTATGTCGATGTTGAAGGTCCCCTCCCAGATGATGGGAGCCAGCCAAGGAGTCAGGACAAGAACATCTTTCCTACTACATGGGGACAAAGCCACAGTCCACATGTGACCAAACATGCCTGCAGGAACCCTTCGCAGATTCCACACCCTCAGCTGCCCCAGGGCTGCCCACCCTCCCCAGTGGGGCCTGGCCAATCAGCAGCAGCTCTCACTGACTACCCCCACCCCACTCCACCAAGCATTAAAAACAACTGAGTTTACAGCCACTGCAGCCACCACATCTCTGCAAACTGATGACAGAGACAGGAAACAAGAAGCAGACCCCAGATGGGAAATGACAGACAGGAGATGTTCCGGGCTCCAGACCCGAGTCAGACAACCCTCGGACTCTGACAGAGTTGTGAGCTGAGGGCAACGAGAACCACAATCAGGTCTTTGGTTTTTTCTGGGTTTTGTGTTTTCCAGTGCTGGAGACTGGCCCAGGCCTCAGGTGGGCTGCTGAACTATCCCCACTACAAGCAAATCCTCCTTTAGTACCTTTACAGCACTTCCCATGCACTGACTAAATCTACTCACCTGGGTGTTAGCACCTTTGGCTGGGCATAGGCCATCCTGCAAAAAGACAACACCAGAACTCAAGGTGACAGGAAGGTCCCTGGAATGCATGTCACTGGCAGCTCTGCACCAGGCAAACAGACTTGCATGAGCAGTGGCAACCAAGCCACTGTGTACGTCCATGACCCTGGGAGCAGACGATGGGCCGAAGCAGGAAGATCACAGTCTCACTTGACATAAGGTAGGGAGAGGAAATCATGACACCCCTCCCCTTACTTAGGGCTGGGAGATCTAAGGACTACTTTAATTCACAAGCCGGAAGAGAATGAACATGTCTGTCCCTGGTAGATGCCGACCATCCGACCTGGGCCTGCAGCCTGCCTTGGTCCTCTCTTGGCTGGTGGCACAGAGTCCTGGCTCTCTGTCTCAGTCAGAGACCAGTCCCAACATCAGTGTGAAGTTCCCTCAAAAGGTCAGGCCCCAAGGGACAAGAGCCACTTCTGCTAGTAAGCTGCGTTCTAGGATGGCCTGTGGAGCAGAGAGCAGGGCTGGAGAGACGCTCAGTGGTAAGAGCACTGGCTACTCTTGCAGAACAACGGGATTCCATTCCCAGCACCCACATGGAGACCCACAACTGTCTGTGACTCCAGTTCCAGGGGACCTGAGGGCCTTTTCTGGACTCTCTGCGCAAGGCACAAATATGGTATACAGACATACATGTAGGCAAAACACTCATACACATAAAACAAAATAAATATTTTTTTTAAGGCAGTGAATGATCCTTAAAAAGAACACAGAAAATTTCTACACAGGAATGAGGCTTGAAGACACCTCATCACCTTGAGGAGTAAGTCTGGCTAGCCAACATAAAAGAAACCATACAGGACCCCATCCCTGGGAGGCACTACTGCAGAGTGGCCATGCTCAGAGGAACAACACAGAATAGGTAAGGTAACTGCCAGGACCTGCAATACAGCTGGGCAATGGGGGGTCGATGTCTGATGGACTCAGTTTACAAGATGGACTGTTCTGGAGATGGGTGGTGGTAGTGATAGCTGCACCACGGCATGAATGTACCTACTGCACTGAGCTGTTGAAATGGTGAGGATGGTAAACTCATGTGTTTTGCATGTTGCCATGGAAATGGGGTGCACAGCTGCAAACTCAGCTCTGTACCAGATGAGCCAGGCTGGCTCTTTAAAAGCCAAATGACATGTAGTTAGTGAACACAAAGTGTAGGGCTATGTTCTCCACTCTGGGTGCAGGAACAGACTTCCCAGCTGCCCATACTTACACACACACACACACACACACACACACACACACACACAGCCCTCCATCCATGCCCTTGAGCCCAGATCTGTAGACCCCGTGTGAGGACAGGATACCTTGACAGGGCTACAACTCCCCGGTCATCCAGCTCTCCGACAGTTATGCTGTAGAAGGAAACACAGGAGACAGGTTTATACCAGGGATACCAGGGGGTTTAGGGGTCGGGAACACAGAGCCCGGAGGAAGGGGAGTGGTGCCTGAGCATACAGTAAGGTCTGTTACAGTTAAAGAACAGCACCATTGTGATCACCCCATGCACTATGCCAACAACATGAAATCAAGCATTGCCATACCACAGATTCAAAAGTCAAACACTGTGGTCAAGGTTCACTGCCCCACACTGACCAGCCACTCCCTAGTGGAGCCTGAGCAGAAAAGGAGTTCCAGAACACAGAAGATTCCCAGCCCCTTCCATCAAGAAGTGGAGCCTAGCCGGGCGGTGGTGGCGCACGCCTTTAATCCCAGCACTCGGGAGGCAGAGCCAGGCGGATCTCTGTGAGTTCGAGGCCAGCCTGGGCTACCAAGTGAGTTCCAGGAAAGGCGCAAAGCTACACAGAGAAACCCTGTCTCGAAAAAAAAAAAAAAAAAAAAAAAAAAAAAAAAAAAGAAGTGGAGCCTATTCCTGTCCTTGAAGACATAAACTGAGGCAGCAGTGCCTGGATGAATTTGAACCCGGCTTCTGACAAGTTGAACTAACGTGCAATATGGTCACTGGTCTAGAACCGTCCAGCCAGGCATACAGAACCTCAGTCTACACAGGGAGGTCCCAGGGACAGGCACTTCAGCTGAGGGCCACCCTCAACCACCAGAAATGTGAGAGACCTCAAGGGAGACCCACAAAGCTCTGCACAGCAACCCCAGGGAGCTCTGGAGAGAGTCATCAAAGGTGTGACTGCCTCCCAACACAATGAGGGGGAGACAGAGTGCTCTGCAGCAGTGGAAAACTGACACAAGAGGGAACTGGTGGGAACAAAGAGCAGGTGGGGGCAGTGTAGTCTAGTGGGAAGCACAGCATAGACAAAGATCAAGGCCAGCCCCACTCAAGGGCATGCATGACTTGTGCAGGAATGCAGAGGAGGAGGCAGGATCTGATTTCAGAAAGCCTCCTACCTTCTGTGCTAAAGGATCATTAGCTATAGTAAGGAAAAAATGGCTGAGACAAATGGACAAGCATGTGGCTGATACAAGGCTACAGCAGGCCCAGGAAAGCAGAACAAAGCTCCAAAAGGCAGACTGACAGGATCTGGGACTGTGGAGATGGAGGGACCTCCAACTTGCATCTCTAGGTAGAACGCGAAGACCTGGCACTCATTAGGCTGCTGGGGAGGTGGGTGGGGAAGAGAAACTGTTCTTGGGGCTACCCAGGCAGGTACAGAAGGGAGGATGAGGCTGAAGCCAGAGAAGACAACAGTGTTCCCGGAACACACACACCCTTTAGAGACAACAGGCGGCAGCTGAGATTGCTCTGTGTAGCCTAGGGTAGGACTAGACCCATCCATGTAGAGGTACAGGCAGAGGCCACAAGACATCATGAAACAGAATGTTCATCCAACCAGTAACACATCCCCCACACACAGACATACGCACATATGACACCCACACACATTTGACACACAAACATGACACACACACATATACATATATGACATACACACATTTTACACACAAACATATAACACATGCACACACACACACACACATACACACACACACACATACACTCACCTAGTCACAGGTCCTGGGTTTCCCAATTCCTGGCTTCTGTGGCTCATGAACCCATAGCTGTGGGAAGGACATGCATAGGTCAACTGTTCAGGACACAGATCTGAGACTGGCTGGCTGTCCCTCTTCCCAAATGCACCACTGTACACAGTGAACACAGATGTTCCCAGGGGGGATACAGGGCCAGGTGACAGGACTAAGCAAGCTCACCCTGCTGGAAGAAGAGGTGGCAAGAAGAAGGGCCTTGGGGACAAGGCCTGCATCTGGACAGACACCTGAAACACTTACAAACAGCTCCTACTCCATGCCAGTTACCTACAACCCAAGACCACATCTAATATGGGATGTCCTTCTGTACACTGTGAATATGTGTTGCTATCATTGGTTGATAAATATGCTTTGGCCTATGGCAAAGTAGGATAGAGTCATGAGGGAAATCCAACTAGAGATACAGGAGAAGGGCAGAGTCTGGGAGACACCATCCAGCCACCCAAGGAACAACATGTCAGTAGATGGTTAATGCCTCAGCCACATGGCAATATTTAGATTAATAGATATGGGTTAATTTACATATAAGAGCTTGCTAGTAATGGCATACCAACACGGGGCTCTAGAATTTCCATAAGGCCTGAGAAAGCTTAAAAAAAAAAAAAAGGATATGGCTACTTTAAGAGTTTCCCTTGGACAATGAGCCCTTGAGCAGCTAGTACATTAAGTAGGAACAAAAAACTAAGTAAATATGCCTGCCACAGTGCAAGCATAGGCATTCTAGAGCTCTAGGAAGGTTTAATTCAGTTCTTGGTCATGAACCTGCAAGTGGGCTGTGAGCTTTATGCTTGACTTTCATGACCTGAGAAGCAGGCAGAGCCAGCCACCAAAGCTGCAGCAGAGGTCCAAGCCTCTTTGAAGCTTTAAGGTTTGCTCACATGGTTAAAAAAGGCTAAAAGATATACAATAAAAATAGGTCCAGATGGAAAAACCTCCAAATGGGTTACAATGTTTTTGATAAATGCACATAGGCTTGGGAGAGAGAGGAAAAGGGATATAGACAAAAATAGAAAGAAAGAAATAATTTAAAAAAATAAAATCTTTAAAGAGACAGTAAAGCTAGGCAGTAGTGGCGTACACCTTTAATCCCAGCACTCGGGAGGTAGAGCCAGGAGGATCTCTGTGAGTTTGAGGCCAGCCTGGTCTACAGAGCAAGATCCAGGAAAGGCACAAAGCTACACAGAGAAACCCTGTCTCAAAAAAACAAAAAAAAAAGAGAGAAAGAGAGAGAGAGAGACAGTAAAAATAGTATAAAAGAAAAAAGCCATGAAAAGATGGGAAATACACAGGGAGTCTGGATCCTGAAGAGTATTATGTTGATTTTGAATTTTTTGATTGTTGAAAAGCAAAAGACAGCTGCTAAGAAACCTAGAATTGAAAGAAAGACTGATAAAATATACCAACCTAAATATTTTTAAATGCCTTACCTTAAAACAAAAGTCAAAAAATATATTTGTAAAATGGATCTTAAAAGATGAATTGCTTTGGAGAAGTGGCTTTGCTTTTGTTTCCACAAGAAACAGGAGGCTATGGATTCATTCCAGGTTAAGATGGACCAGATTTGAATAAGGGAGACCTCCTGAACCTTTACAGGTTATTTCTATCAACAAAGGTTATAGCTGGTCTTCCCAGGACTTGGCCATTATCTCATATTTTCTCAGGGACCCTAAAGATACTTCATCCACAGAGAGCAGGAAGCAGTTTGAAGAAAATGACTTCAACATTCCCAAGAGATGGGGAGTATGGGTGGTTTTCAGTTATTTGGTGGGTTATGAATGTTTGTTATGTTTAGGGGAATATAGGAATATAGGATAAAAAGACAACTACTAATCTCAGGTATTTTGAATTGGCATGGGTTTTGGTATAGTGATACAAATTTAAAGTTAATTTGGTACACTGTATGTATGTTTCTATTCTTGTTTAAAGGATTTTTGTATATTGATACAAATTTAAGGTTGTTTTAGGTACAACATATTTATATATGTTTCTACCATATATATATTTCTACTCTTATTTAAGGTATTGTACCTATGCAGTTCATTTAAAAACATAATGTGAAATTCTAGTTTTTGAAAGCTATTATCATAAACTATTTAGAATAATCAAGAAACATAGATCAGTAGTCAGTCGTTTATAGCAGTCAAATCTGTAGATATGTTAGACATGTTTCTAGATCATACAGAGATATATTTTAGATAGATAAATGGTCTTCAGATAGTTCAAAGACCTATAGAATATGGCATTTGAAATGTTTTTGTTAACTTAGGGTTTTTCATGACAATGAGATACATCTGCTCCTGGCAGCAACAATAAAAGGATGATGGGCATCGAAGAAACACCATTGGAATTTGCTTTCATTGTGGCAAGATTAGCCATTTGGGCAAGAACTGCTTTTGGCTTGACTGCTTGACTGTATGCTGTATAAACTGGACATGCAGAACACACAGGAAAGTGACTACTGAACTTTGCCAAAACAAGGTGGGATGGTCCTTCAGGGATTCCTGCTTCACAGAAGAAACTGACAGACAATCTGTAGGACACAGAGAAAAGTGACTGATGCACTTTGCCAAAATAGGCAGAACAGTCCTTCAAATTTCCTGCTTCACTAAAATGTCTACCAGATACTCTAGGCCTATAGGCTAAAGATGGATACCCCAACATTGCAGAGGAAATTTGGGTGACTGTCCAAGAAGCCAGATGTCTCTGTCATTTCTAGAGTTTTGAAGGGTGCTTGCAATGCACTTCCTGTTTATTCAGGTAACACTTCTGGGTTCTTTCATGGAATTAAAGACTAGATAGTTATAGTTTTTTTGGTTATGATAAAAGATAAATTAGATATGAAACTTTAGACTCACAAAGATAGGATATATGAGAGTATTTTCATTAATTTTGCAAAATACAAATTGACTAAATATTATAACTGTAATTTTTGCTTGATAACTGTTTTATTATATGTAATTTTACTATGTTAAAGTTAAAACCTTCCTTTTTGGTTAGACAGAAAAGGGGAAATGGTGTAGGATGTCCTTCTGTATGCTGTGAATATGTGTTGCTCTCGTTGGTTAATAAATCTGCTTTGGCCTATGGCAAAACAGAATAGAGCCAGGTGGGAGATCCAAGCAGAGATACAAGAGAAGAAGGGCAAGGTCTGGGAGACACCATTCAGTCACCCAAGGAACAAACTGCAAGCAGACTGGAACACCACAGCCACATGGCAATATTTAGACTAATAGAAATGGGTTAGTTTAAATGTAAGAGCTAGCTAATAATAAACCTGAGCCATCAGCCAAGCATTTATAAGTAATGTTAAGACTCTGACTGATTATTTACAAGCAGCCATGGGACAGGGAAGGACAGAGAAAAACCTTCAGTTACACACATTAGGGAGTATTTCCAAGTTGTGTTTGCAAAAGCCCCAGTAGACATGGCAGTGTCTTTGCTCTGTGAGTGTTCACAAACTGTCTGCATCTAGAGAGGGCTGCAGTCCAGACCCCAGGCCTGCCTTCCTCTCCTTCTTCAGGTCCACCCTCACAGCTAGGGCCAAATGACTGGGCACCCAGCCCCATCCGTGGAATCAGAGGGAGACATCTGTCCTGCAACTGAGCCTGCCCTATAGGGACAAGCAAAAGCTGGACATGCCACTGTGTGAGTGGCCAAGAGCACCCTCGTCACTGCCGTGGTAGTGGGGATGCTCAGGGCTCAGGGTCCTCATCAGGGTCTCAGGAGCTGTTCCTCACCAGCCTGGATTCTTACCCAAAGAACACCAAGACAACCACTATGAGGGGAAGGATTCCGAGGTGAATCGAGTAGCATTTTGGTCTTCCTGAAAAACAGCAGCACAGGATCCAGTTACTCACCCCCTTCCCAGACCAGACTCCCCTCCAGACCTTTCCTAAGATTCAGTGGTTATCCTCAGAACCACAGCCACCACTGTGCCGTATCTCAGGAAGCCCCAATCCAGCTGGAGCTCCAGCCTGCTGAGCACTCAGAGGGGAAAGAAGGTTGGTTAGTTCCAACTTATGACTCCAGCTGCTCTCTTGACCCTCAAGGTCTCCTTGGGCCCCCATGCCCTCATGACACTGAGCACCCCTTCCTGTGGTAAACTGAAATGAACCAAAATGAATACTTCAGGGTCACTGCTCCACCTCTGGCCTCTGTATGCTCACACCCACAGGGACAGCAATTGGTCTGTTCTAGTGACATTTTCTAATGCTGGGATTAAAACCCAGGACTGATGAGTGTTAGGTAAGTGCTCCACCACTGTGTTATGCAGCTAATACCTCAGGTGATTTTCAAGTCTCTAGAAGTTATGTATTCTCATAATCAAGTTCAAATAGTCCTAAAGACACATATCTAAACAGACTCATGTGTGGGCTCTGGAGAAAGAGCTCAGTGGGTAAGGCTTTTGTCACAGCCACACAAGCATGAGGACCTCAGTTCAGATCCCAGAGCCTATGTAAATCCAGACGTGAAATCCCAGCACTCC
The DNA here is from genome assembly GCF_949786415.1 of Peromyscus eremicus. NCBI lineage: Eukaryota > Metazoa > Chordata > Mammalia > Rodentia > Cricetidae > Peromyscus > Peromyscus eremicus. Next base: position 16,382,978 of record NC_081419.1, on the reverse strand, counting down.
TGTGAGGAGATGGGAGGGGAAGATGGGGGTCCCTGGAGAGTCACGGACCAGCTAGCCTGCACACAGGGAGGAACAACAGAGAGACCCTGTCTCAACAAGGTGAAAGGCAAGGACTGACACCCACGGTTGTCCTCTGACCTCACATGCACACCCACACTCACACGCTGTGTTCCTAAAGGTTTATATCTAAAAAGGCTTACCTCTCCCTGTCCCAGTCCTTTACTTTCCCCTCTGAACCACATGATCTGGGACTCTGTTTACTTTATTTATTTAGTTAGTTGCATGTGTGTGCACCTGTGCATGCCTCAGAGCACTAACAGAGGTCAGAGGACAACTTGCAGAACTCAGTTCTCTTTCCACAATGTCAGTTCCAGGGATTGAACTCGGGTCATCAGGTTTGGCTGCAAGCACTTTTACCCACCGAGTCATCTCATTTGATACTTCTTAGGTTTTCTCCCAAATCTCCAAATCCTCCCACAATGGAACAACTGATTTCTAAAGGCTTCTAGAGACAAACAACGAGAAAGTGCATTTGAACTGTGTTTGTTCTCAGTATGTTCTCCTGCCCCTTTTGTAGTTTCTAGTTTAGCTCTAGAGAAATCTAACAGAAAATAAAATTTACCCAATTTAGGAATAGTTGCTCCTTTTTAACTTTTAAAAACCACTTCTTTGGGACAGAAGAGATGGCTCACCAAGTAGGAGCACTGACTGCTCTTCCAGAAGATCACCCATACAGCATCTCATAACCATTGTTAACTCCAGTTTCAGGGAATCCAGCATGGTCTCAGGCATTTAACAGTGCCAAGCATACAAGTGGTGCACAGATATGTAGACAGAATGCTCATGTACATAAAAATAAACAATTTTATTTAAAAAAAAAAAGAAAAGAAAACTCGTAGTGTACTGAAAAGGAAAAAGCAAGATATTTTTAAGGCAAAGAGTAATGTGTATTCTTATTCTGTTCTTCTCTTTTTGTTGTTGTTGGTTTTGTTTTGGGGGTTTGTTGGTTGGTTGGTTGGCTGATTGGTTTCTTTGTTTCAAGACAGAATTTTTCTATGTAGCCCCGGCTGTCCTGCAACTTGGTCTGTAGACCATGCTGGCCTTGAACTCAGAGATCCACTTGCTTCTGCCTCTGGGTGCAGGATTAAAGGCATGTGCCATCAATGCCCAGCTAAAAGTCTTCTTTTAAAGTATAATTTATATCTAATAAAATTTGACAATTTTGGACATAGTTTGATAATCTTTAAACAAGGAATCCCCCTTGCTGTGTATGCCCCCACATTCTCCTCCTCATCTACATAGGAGTCAGGAGACACATGTGCCCTCAGTCTGGCTGTTTACATAACACAATGCTGTCAAGAGTCACCACAGGGTCATGTGTATATTCTTCATTTTACTGCTTTTTTTAAAATGCCCCAATAGTTCCAGTCATTTAAGAAAATACATTCTTCCTGTTACATCATTCTAGCATTCATCAAAAATCACATGGTGAGAGCTAGAAAGATTGCTCAGGAATTAAACACACTTGCTGCACAGTCATGAGGATCTGAGTTGGGATCCCAGTATGCATGTAACACAAGCATTCCTGAGTGAAGGCCTGCAATCCTGACTCCAAGTGTGTGTGTGTGTGTGTGTGTGTGTGTGTGTGTGTGTGTGTGTGTGTGTGGTGATGAGGGAAGGTGCCTGGGGTTTGTTGACTTCCAGCCTGACTGAGGAAATTGAGGAACTCAGGTTCAGAGACCCTACCTCAATGGAATAGGTAAAGAGTGATAAAGGAGAATGCCTGCCTGATGCCCTCTTTACTTGCACCCCTGGTGTGCACATATGTGTGTGTGTGTGTGTGTGTGTGTGTGTGTGTGTGTGTGTGAAGAACTATTAAAACTGAAGAAATACAAAAAGGAACATGTGGTAGTGAAGAACCAAAGCACCCCATTTTTCCGATGGTCAAGCCATGGCTTAAGAAGTCTTGGTGATATTTTAGCTTTTGAATATATATATTGGCTGATTCTCACCATGATTTTCTTGTATGCTATGTGTGGTTCCAAGAACTCCTAACAGTGTATTTATCTAAAATACCTATCAAGCATCCAAGGTCAAATGATCTCCTGAGCTAAGGTAACACTTTTATGGAAACAACACTGTCTCCTAGGTCAGGGGGATAGCTTTATTTCTTGTGCAATTTCTTTTTTTATACAGCCTTACTAACATTATAGACTCCTAACTTCTTACCTAACCACTTCTAGGAATGTAGTTTCAGCACACAAATTCCCTTTTTTTCTGATATACTAATCAATCATTAGCTCTCAGTTGACCTCCTCCTTTACCACACCCTTTGGGGTTGTAAAAGAAAGCCTGATGGTCACTGCCTGAGGAAAATTCTTATCTGCCTTTATGACCCTGTAAGAATTCAAGCCTGGTGACCTTACTCTGCCAGAGAATTGCTATTCTTGGATTTATAACTGAATACCTAAGAGACTTGGAGGAATGGAGAGGTATAAGGAAGTATAGAGGAGGATTTGAGATATAGAACTTGAGAATGAGACAAAGAAGAGAAAAGAAAACTGAAGAACTATATGGGTAAGAATTGGAGAGGAATGAACTAGATGGGAAGATCTAGATTGAAGGGCTAGAAGAGAGAACTAGAGGAATGAGATAGAAGATGAGGAAGAGCCAGCTGGGGAAGAACAAGATGAGAAAGAAGGAGATAGAAGAGGAGTTAAGATGGGAAATAACTAGATGGATGAGAACCTGGATGGGGCAGAACTAAGATGAAGGAATTAAGATAGAACTTAAAGTGGACAGCAGATAAATGCAGATAGAAATCAGGCAAGAAAGGAGCTAGACATGAGAGCACAATAAGAGCTTGCAGAGAAAGGACTGACTCAGAAAAATAAAGTGTATGGACTAAAGATTTTCATGTACATAGATTCATTTCATATCATCAAAGAATAAATTATCAGCTGGTTGTAGATTCTTCCTGAACCCTGGGAGGGGACTATCAAGGGGCTGGACCCACATAGTCCCTGATATATTTTGTCACCAGGGAAGTGGGCTTTGAGGTCTCATATATGCTCAAGCCACACCCAGTGTCTCAGACCACTTCCTGCTACCTGTGGGTCAAGATGTAGATCACTCAGCTACTTTTCCAGCACCATGTGTTCCAGCAAGCCACTATGTCACACAATTGTGATAACTGACTAAACCTCTGAAACTGTAATCCTACCCAATTAAATGTTTTTCTAGTATAAGAACTGCAATGGAGCCGGGCGGTGGTGGCGCACGCCTTTAATCCCAGCACTCAGGAGGCAGAGCCAGGCGGATCTCTGTGAGTTCGAGGCCAGCCTGGGCTACCAAGTGAGTTCCAGGAAAGGCGCAAAGCTACACAGAGAAACCCTGTCTCGAAAAACCAAAAAAAAAAAAAAAAAAAAGAACTGCAATGGTGTTGTCTATTCACAGCAACAGAAACCCTAAGACAGGATACTTTAACTTCTTAAAAAGGCAAAAAAGATTATCAGGCATTTTACCAAAGAAACACAAGCTGCTCAAAATTTCTTGCTCTTAGGGGAGCACAAATTAAAACCACAGGAACACCTGGGTTACTGTGAGTTGTAGAGCAGCCAGAGCTGTGCTGTTGTGTTGTTTTGTTTAGGTATTACCAAGCATCAATCACTTCTTCCACATAGAATGAAGAGTTGCTAAGTATTCTGCCAGGCTCTGGACAAGCAAGTCACCTCAGGGCATGATCACTGCCAAGATGTTCAATAAACCATCTTGTCAAGCACTGGGGAGACCCATGGCACAGAGGAAGACACAGCATGCAGGCACTTGCCAGAACTCCTGGCTGGTCAGTTCTCCAGGAGCCAGCACTTTCTAAGAAGCAGTTCCACACAGCAGCCATGCCAGCAAGCTCACCAGCCACCACTGTGTCTAGTCTCCAGGCTTATATTGTTTGGTGGGAGCCCTTTATACCTCCCAACACTCTGTACCAGCTTCTGGGGCTTGACCTCCCCTGCACTAGCTCTTCTCATGACACACTGGTTCCCAGATTTGCACACACCAGGCCTCTCACTTACCTATATGGAGACTCATATCTCCAAGCATACCTCTTAATCTTGCTCATTGTGACAGGCAAACTCCCTAGTACTTGACTTGATGATACCTACCAGTGTTCAACAAATTTCACTGGGTAGATGAACAGAAATTAAACAATATGGGTAACCTAAGAACAGGCACTAATTTGTCAAGTTCCTCAAAAACCCTGAACTTTTTGTTTAATCCTCAAGACATCTGTCAAGTCCAGGCATAGACCAGATCCTAAACTGGGGCCTCAAGGGTATGGACACCCACTGAAGAGTTCCAGGTCCTCTGAGGGTTCCAGAATGAGTGAAATGACTAGTCTCTGACCTGAGGACAACAATGCAGCCCAAGGGCAGAAGGAACTTGGAACTGGCCTGCTCCTTATCTTGACTAGAGACTGTGTCACAGGTGTCGAAGTCATTAGATTGTATACACTGTGTGTTTTACTATATAATAACTGTTAACATTTGTTAGGAAATAAAGGTAACACCAGAAGGACAGTGGTAGGGGGATAAAGAAAGGACAGAGAACATCCCTGAAAAGCATTCCCAATGACAGTAGCAGGGATTACCACACCAACTCCATTAACCCTTCCCACCTTATCTCTCCACACCTGTCTTTCCATAGCAAAAAGAGAGCAACTCACTCGCTCCCAACCCAAGGACTTACTGAGAGATCCGTGAGCCTAAACACAGCCTAGCTGAACACTAATGCTGGGATTGTTGGAATCAGGTGTGTCCTGTTCTGAGTAACTCCATATTTTCCAAAGCAGTTTTTTTCAGCCCATGCTTTGCCCTAAGAGGATCCATCATCTGTCCAGCACCACCCATTCAGCATAGAATGATAGATGACTTATTCCTGGAAATAAAAAGGGAGTTACTCTACATGCTTATGGGTATGAGTTGAGACTATAAGGTCTTATAGGCATATTAAAATCAGACTTACAGGGTTAAAGCTGTAAAACTCTAATCTTTAAATAAAGGCAGTAACTTATAAACTGTGAAGGATAACTAAGACATGCAAGTTAATGCTCAGTCTCCTTATAAATGATCAAATTATTTTATGCTCAGACTATGGTCCCAGGCATGCTAAGTACAAATGTAAGTCATTTACAATGACAAGCTTTATTTAGCTTCCTGTGTAAGTTTTCAAGGTTAAACCTAAAACAAGTAATTAAAAATGAGTGAAGTTTGTCTAAAGTCAGGTATACTTAATGTATGGACCTCAAACTCTTCAGAGATCTGCTGAATATGGCATTTAAAGTGTTTAACAGAAGAAGCTTCCAGTGTAGACAGAAATGCCAGCTTCTGGAGGCTACTCAAAGATTGCCAAAGACAATATGAGGGACAGACGACTCCACCTGTATTCTGGTAACCAGAACCAGTAGGCAAAGAATTATCCCATGCCTGGCTCACAACCAGTACTCTGCCCAAACTGTGGACAATGTGTTGACTGCTGTACTTGGCATCACCAAAATAGGTCAGTTTTTTCAAGTTCCTCATCAAGAGTAAATCTCTCAGAATGTCTAAGTCTGGTAGCCGAAGGCATATGCTGTCCTGTGCAGCACCTAAACATGCAATGCTGTTTTGTCTGACAGTCAAAGACCTATGACCTCTGTCATACAAGAAAGTCATCAAGACCATGAGTGAAGGGACTCTAGCCAGCCTGAGCTTGGCAAACACGGCTCTGGCAGGCCTTGCCCTTCTCCCTCATTCCCTCTGCCTTGATAAAATTCATTAGATTACATTCCTAAAACTACCCATCAAGATCTATTCCCTTACTTGGATACTTCCTCCTCCTGAGACTAACCACCAATGTCCAGCTATCAAAGTATTGAAGTCCAGCAATCTAAAGCCCCCTTTGGCTCACCTAATTAACATATACAATTTAAATTAAACACCCCATCCTAACATGGGTTTCCTCTTTACCTTTATAAGTCACCATTTGCCCATGGGACATGTTCATCTCCTCTCTATCTAGAGGCAGTCTTCCCCACCCCAGAACAAATACCTCTTCCCTCTTTTGTTCCCTTCCCCTTCTCCCTCATGCTTTGTCTCCTGTCTTTGTCTCTTATTTCTGCCCTCTGTCCCTCTGGGACAAATAAATCTCCTTTGTGCTGAGAACTTGGTCTTATGAGTTCTGAATCTGTACAGATCACTTCACATGGTGCTGTGACTTGGGTATCGGCCTACAGGAACCCTGCCCCTCTTAGCCAAGTTCCTGCACATTCAGACCCTCGGCACCGGCCTTCTCCATACAACAGTGTCTAGTTGGTGAGTTTTCCCCCCAATCACACTACATTCCTAGACTTCCCATAAGCACATTCTGTTCAGTTTTCTATGGTTGGCACTTTTGGTGGTTGCACTGCCAAACTCCAGAGCCTTTCCCCCTCTGATAACCCCATGGATAGGGCCAAGATTCTTGTTCAGACACACTGGGGTCACTCTTTTGTGGACAGAGTCTGGGTGATGACCCCCTCTGTAAGCCCCTCAAGGGACAAGAGTGGCCAGACCACTGAGGACCTCCAACAGCCAGGTTCTGCCCAGAAAACACTTTAACTGCCCTAACAGCCAGACCCAGCCCCCACACATCAGAGTAAAAAACCCAAGCTCAAGATTTGAAATCCCACCAATCCCTCCCTGGAAATCACCCTCGAAAGCTCTGCCTCCCAAGAAATGCTAAATAAACCCTGTCCTCTGCTCAGTTCTCTGCTGCTTCTTGACAGAGCAGAGGCAGCCACCGGCCTGGGTTCTTCCCTCCCAATAAATGTGTGAGGCTTGTAGTGCAGTGTGACTCTGGGGTATTGTTTGGCTCTCAACTAACAAGGTATCTTTCCCCTCAGAGCTGTAACACTTATTGACAGGAATTCCAACCACACCCCCATGGGCATGCATGCCCGGAGGGACACTTAATCATTTCCACCTAGTCATTTCTGGGTCATACGTCCTACATAACCCATGCCCCATGGCTGCGTGGTCACATAATCATGTGGATATGACCATGTGATCTATGCGCATGCATGGAATAGCCACGTGGGCCTGTGTGCTCAGGTGTCACCTGGTCTTTATAAGACAGGCCCCATGTTCCCCTGCCCTCTTTCTTACACATGTCCTTCCACAGGCCTGATCACATCTATCTCTTTCTCCTTGTCTTGATAAAACTCTTGTTAGTGGATTCTGTTGTGACTTTTCCTTGGGGGTAAGAACACCGCTAAAAACCATCATTTGGTGCCTAACTCAACAGGCCCTTTCGGGCACTTTGCACCTGGAAAGCTGTACCGGGAGAGTCTGCTCCATCCACAACAGCCCACTATCCATTTGCCTGGCTTCAGGATCCTGCACACACCACCAGCTACTCTGATTGGCGAGTCCCCCACTTTTCAGCCAGCATAAACAGTCTCCTGGATCCGTGGGAATGACCGTTGAGCATCTGGCACCCCACTGGTATCCTTAAAACTGGGGGTACCCCCGACCACAGTCTTCACTGGCTATGGTTGGTCCCTATCACAGGATAAAATTTCTAGCCATCTCCCACATCTGCAGCTTGAAATATATTTATCGTGGTTGGCCCCCCATCTTTGGGTGCATCCTCAGGCTGTGTTAGGCCAACACATTTTTCTGGCTTGATGAAGCAGTAAATGCTGTCAGACTCCTGGGGAGTCCTTGCCTTCACACACCTTAGGCCCCCACCTTATGTCTGATAAGACATCTGGCGGCCTGTGCCTGGTACGGATTTATCCTTGGCTTAGGGACATCTGGGGCCTTGGCTTGGGATCACATTTGTCTTTTAATTTTTTTATTTTTTTGCCTCTCTGCTGCAGAAATAGAAAATAAGGCTTCCAGTCCCATCAGTCCTACCTCTCCCCTAGAATGCCTTCTCGAAGCTTTAAAACCTCTCAGCTTAATGTCTTGCTTAAAGATTCCTAAGCTTGTCCGTCTCTGTACTAAGAGATGGCCCAAATATGCCTTAGACAATAAAAAAAGTGGCTGCCGAGCGGTTCCATAGATCCCGATATTTTACAGGAATTATCTAACTTCTGCCAGAGAACAGGCAAATGGAAAGAGTTGCTCTATATCATAGATTTTTTTTTTCTATCTAAATGCTAAACCATCTCTTCTGGATTCCTTCTCTCCCACCCTTAGCTATGCCTGAACCAGATGATTCCCTGACTCCAGAACCTCTAGCTCTGGATCCTGCAAGGGAACCTCTGTCTATCCGACTTTCCGCTCCCACTCCTGCTCCCAGGCTCCTCCTCTGGCTTCCTCCTCCTCTGCAATGGCGTCCATTTCAAAAGGCCAAGCTCTGGCTCCAACCTTTACACCTCCTGCTACCAGCTCTCACACTGCTAAAGAGTCTGACCCCAGCTATTCAAACCCACCAACCATTCCCTCAATCTTATAGTCTCACCTTTCATGACATATATACGATACTTGATAATAATCTACTTCCTGAGGAGCACAGGTGGGTTTGGGAGCAGGCTAGGACACATGCAGATGAGGTTCACCGAACTAACCCCATACACTCCCCAGGGGATGAGGCAGTTCCTGATCAGGACCCACATTGGGATTATAACACCCAGGGCGGGTCTCTAGCCAGGGATAGATTTATCACCTGCCTCCTGGCAGGCCTCCATAAGGCTGCCCTAAAACCAGTAAAGTATGAAAAACTAAAAATGATAATTCAAGATAAGGACAAAAATCCATCTCACTTCTTAGAATGGCTCACGAAGGCCCTCCTTCAATATACTAGCTTAGATCCTGAAAGCCCGGAGGGGGGGGGAGGGGGGGAAGGCAGGCAGTTCCTTATGACTCACTTTGTCTCACAGAACTTCCCTGACATAAGGGCGAAACTTAAACACTTAGAGAAAGGCCCTCTGACCCCACAGGCAGAGGTGTTAGCAGAGGCATTTAAAGTGTACTGTGGAAAAGATGAAAAAGCCCAAAAAAGAAGCTGCCATATGCTGGCCCATGCTGTCCGTCCGGCACCCTGAAAGCCACCGGGTCCCAATTTCAAGTGTGGGAAAGACGGCCATTGGGCCTGGGCTCGCACTACCGCCCCATGGGGGGGCACCGATAGGGCCTTGCCTAAAATGTTGGCAAAAGGGTCACTGGTCAGCTGACTGTCCTAATACACATAGCTGCATAGGAACACCAGATGAACACCACCCTCCGGCTGACTTTCCAGGCTTGGCTTTCAGCGATGACTGACACTGCCCAGGTCCCACCCCAGCCACTCCCATCTCACACAGGAAACCCAGGGTAGGGATAATAATATCTGGGTGCCCCATCTCCTGACTTCTGGACACAGAGCTACCTATTCTGTCCTGAGAGAGTTTGGGGGGCCTAATTCTCCTTCTCATCTCCCTATTGTTGGGGTAGGGGGAACAGCCTTATCTATTTCACTAGACCCCACCACTTAATTGTATTTTCAGTGGCATCCCCCTTACACACACATTCTTAGTGGTGCCAACCTGCCCTGTGCCTCTAATGGGAAGGGATTTTCTAGCTAAGGTAGGAGCATCCATTTCATTTGCTCCCCATATTTGCCTCACCCCAGACTCACCAGCAGCTCCTCTCCTTCTTCTCCTAGCCACCCAACCTACTAACTCTAACAGTTCATTTCCCTTGCTAGTCTCTCAGGTGGACCCCAAAGTCTGGGACACCCAGAACTCTTCTATCACTAGGCACCATCAGCCTATTACTATCCAGTTACAAGACCCTACCAGATATATTACCCAAGCTTAAGTCCTAAGAGGACTTAAGCCTATCATTTCTGACCTTCTCAGAAAAAAGCTGCTCTGCCCAACCTCTTCACCTTTTAACACCCCCATACTTGCAGTTAAAAAGTCTAATGGAACCTACCACCTGGTTCAAGACCTCTGGCTGATTAATTCTGCAGTAGTCCCCCTCCATCCAGTAGTGCCTAACCCTTATACTCTCCTGTCCACTATCCCTCTAGGAACCTCTCACGTCTCAGTTCTAGATCTCAAAGATGCCTTCTTTTCTATCCCTCTCAGTCCTCAGTCTCAAAAAATCTTTGCTTTCACCTGGACTGACCCTGACACTCACTTGTCCAGACAGCTGACCTGGACTGTTCTGCCACAGGGATTCAGAGACAGCCCATACCTATTTGGTCAGGCTCTGGCCTCTGACCTGCTTTCTCTGTCTCTCCCTGGCTCTAAACTAATACAGTATGTAGATGATATTTTACTCTGTAGCCCGTCCTTACAGGTTAGCCAAACTAACACCTCTGCTCTCCTAAATTTCTTATCCCACTGAGGTTACAGGATATCTCCTTCTAAAGTTCAGCTGTCCACTCCCCAGGTCACCTATTTGGGTCTAACTAGTACTCCAACCCATAAGGCTATTACTGTAGACAGAAAGTGTCTAATCCTGTCTCTTGCAGTCCCTTCTACTAAACAGGAGATCCTGTCTTTCCTAGGAATAGCTGGCTTCCTATGGTCTTGGGTTCCATCTTTATCTCTCCTTGCTCACCCCTTATATGAGGCAGCTCAGGGCTCGCCACATGAGCCCCTCCTCCATCCTGTCACTAAACCTTTCCAAAAGCTCCAACAGGCCCTTCTTCAGGCCCCAGCGCTTTATCTTCCAGACTTAACCCATCCCTTCTCCCTCTATGTAGCAGAGAAGGAGGGATTTGCCCTCGGAATGCTAGGACATCAGCTGGGACCCTCCTTTGCACTTGTAGCCTATCTGTCAAAGAAGCTAGACCTTACCAGTCAGGGATGGGCACCCTGTATTCATGCTTTAGCAGCTGCTGAGCTCCTTATTCGGGAATCAAAGAAGCTGACCTTTGGGTCACCTATTACTGTCTTTTCTCGCCATAACCTGTCCCATCTCTTAACTTATAAAGGCTTACAAACTTTACCTTCTTCCCGGGTTCTTTCTCTCTAGGTAGCATTACTAGAGGATGCCACCCTTACTTTCCAGACCTGTCCACCCGTTAATATTTCAAGCCTCTTCTCTCAACCTAATGCTGACTATTCTCCTTCTCATTCCTGCACTGAAACCTTGGAGGAAATGATACCTCACCCTTCACACATACAGGAGGGCGCATTGCCTCAGGCTACTTATACCTGGTACACAGATGGCAGCTCCTCTTTACATGAGGGGACCTGTAAAGCGGGTTATGCCATAGTGTCAGATACTGAGATAATAGAAGCACAGGCCAGGCATTACCCACACACACCACTAACCAAAAGGCTGAGCTGATAGCTCTCACCTATGCCTTCCATTTGGCATAGGGACAATCTCTAAATGTTTACACAGACTCCAAATATGCTTTTCACATCCTCCTGTCCCATGCTGCCATTTGGAGGGAGTGTGGCCCCCTCACAGCAAAAGGGGGATCCATATCTAACTCAGGCCAAATAATGGCCATGCTAAAGGCTTCTCACCTCCCCAAGGCTATAGAAATTATCCACTGCCAGTCTCATCAGACTGATAGATCCATCAACTCTAACAGAAATAACTGGGCTGACCAGGCAGCCAGGACAGCAGCCCTCCAGGGCCAATATCACACCACCCACCGCAGGGAATCCATATAGTACAGCCTACACCCTCACAGGGAACCCCTGACACTAGGTAAATTCTGTCCTATCTACACCAGCTCTTTCACCCTAATAATCTTGCTCTGTCTCAATTTGTAAAAGCCCACCTGCAGCCCACCTATGAGGACCTACAGTTCTTAAGAACTATTACTGCCTCTTGTGAGATCTGCCAAAAAACAGATCCCAATACCAAGTACAGGAGTCAGCCTTTTCCCACCCACCAGGCTAGAGGTTCCCTTCCAGGGACTGACTGGCAGCTCAATTTTGCCCATATGCCCACCGTCAGGAAAGTTAAACATCTCCTCTTGATGGTGGACTCATTTTCAAATTGGGTGGAAGCATACGCGGTTTCTAATAAGTGGGCTCAGATAGTTGCAGATCTTCTCCAAGAAATTATTCCTTGGTTTAGGATTCCTGCTTCCCTCCAGTCTGACAATGGTCTGGAGTTCCTCCCAGGTTTCCCAGACACTAGCTAAGGCTCTTAACATTCCTTGGCATTTTCATATCCCATACTGTCCTCAATCCTCAGGAAAGGTGGAGCGTACCAACCCATCTTTAACATCTATTCTTACTAAGATGTCACAGGAACTTCACCTGGACTGGGTACGATTATTGCCTCTAGTTCTTCTCAGGCTCAGGGCTCTTCCTAAAAAGCCTCTTTCAATGTCTCCATTTGAACTAATGTGTGGAAGACCGGTTCTAACACTGGGTCTTCTATCTAACCCTCCAACTGTTCCAGATAGCCTGTTAACTCCCCTGCTATGTCACCTAAGATCTATCCTGTGGAACTTCGCAGACCATTCCTTACCTCAGCCATGTAACAGTCCTTGCCTAGCCCCAATCCACATTGGTGATCAGGTTCTTTTTTACCCATGCCCCATGGCTGCATGGTCACATAATTGCATGGATGTGACCATGTGACCTATGCGCATGTGTGGAATAGCCACATGGGCCTGTGTGCACAGGTGCAACCTGGCCTTTATAAGACAAGCCCCATGTTCCCCTTCCCTCTTTCTCACAAGTGTCCTTCCACAGGCCTGAGCACATCTATCTCTTTCTCCTTGTCTTGATAAAACTCTTGCTAATGGATTCTGTCATGTTTCATGACTTTTCCTTGAGGAAAAGAGCTCTGCTAAAAAAAAACATCATTTATACCCTCCTTCTTTGTTCTTGACATTTTGAGAGATGTGAGGACACTCTATCTCTCAACTTTGGTTCACCAGTTTTCACTGGTGATGGCCTTCACTGTTGATGGAAATGCTTTCTTCATACACACACACAAAATCTCATTATTAATGGTGTGATTTAGCACCCAACAGTAACTCTGGTGCCTGAACATGTCTCTGCTTTCCCTTCTGTCTGCTACAAGCCCTCTGTGTGGCTCTTAGACTCTGAACTTTTCCAAACTCTGTTGTGAGCCTTTACTCCATTTCTTGTCCCCTGTTTACCCCTCCACACTGCAGGAATACTGACTGCCAGGCACTCTGTGCCCACCAGCTGCAGCACTGCCCATGCAGCCAGCCATGCCCCCTGCCATACGGCCCATGCTGCTGTGGAGCCCACCTGAGCCTTCAGTTACAGCATGGGCACGGATGCCACAGTCCACGCACCTCAGGCACGAGCTACAGTGGCCACTGTTACAGTCTCCGCTGCCCATAGCTGACAAAGCCTCCCCCTTCCTTTCAGCCCACCTGAGCTCTGGTAAAGCTCCAAGGGCTCCCCTCCTTCTCCTGCCCCTCTTCAGCCCAGCCACACTCACTCCCTTGTTGGCCCTGCCCACTCTGCAAGGCCCAGTCCAACCTGACCTGGTGGGGAGGAGTCTAGGCACAAGTGGCCCCAGCTCAGCCTCTCCAAGCTCCATAACAACCAACAACCCAGAGGAACCAATGTCTTCTCTCCCCTCCCACTAGACCTTCAACCACATCTCTCTCATACACAGAGGGTCCTCTAGCTACTTCTTTCCACACTTTTTTATATGATGACAGCTCCCTCCTGTCAGATGGCCACTAAAGACTGACATCTCTATTTCCAGTAAAGACAATAATTGTACTGACATGACAGCCTGTCAAGTTATCCTTTCACCCCACTTTTATGATTTGTCACACTTTTATGACTCATCCCATTTCACTCTAGGCTACCCTACTATATAACCCAGATAACAACACACCTAAGCCAACACCAGATACTCTCCTAACCCCTGCTTTCCATATTTATTCTCACCCTCTGGTGCCTGTTCTCTCAAGTTCACCCATTCCCCACAAATCTTATCTCTTTTCACATTTCTACTTTTCATCTGCCCAAATAATTGCCAAACATTCAATGCCCACTGACTCCCCTAAATTCATTAACTATCCTGACATCCTCAGACATCAAACACTCTAAATAAACCCTACACTCACAATTACAAGACATAACTAAACCCCAGCCATCTCCTCTCGGACACACACATACTCATAGCGACTCACTTAGGTCAAGGTCACCAACAAACTCTCTCCTCAACTTCACTAACCCCTCCTTCAGTGTCTCCCACTGCTTTCTTTGTGCCTCTCTTCAATGCCCTCCATCAGTCACAGTTCCTCTCCTGCAGATACCCCAGCCCCACCCCACTAACTGCTTGTCTCTTGACAATCCAAGTCCCCCTTTGGGATCCAAAGCCAAGTTCTCTCAACCTTTCCACACCAACCCCAAAACCCTGTCACAGATCGTCCCTCTCACCATTTGTGAAAGCTTCCCCAATCATCAATGTTCCTAAAATATTTCAATTTCAGAACCCACCTAAACACCCCAAGATAGACTATTCTGATGCAACAAAAGCCTCTCAAAGTATGTGCTCCGCAACACAACCAGACCCTACTTTCAGATAACAGTTGTTCCCCAATTAACGTTATATGGCAAATCTAGATTTTCTTGGCTGTGCTCAAGAACTCTCAGACACCAGATAAGTACTCCTGTAAACCAACAGCCTAATTTCCTGCCTATTGCCTATTCCTAAGGGTGGAATCTCTCTCCATTCCCATAGTCCTCTCCTGTTTTCCCTGGTCTGGGGAATTCTCTTCCCAACTACAAGGGCCATGAACCTAAAAGTTTCTAATGTACATCCAAGATAATTTTTTTTCTAAATTCCTTCACTTTACCTCTGTTCCTAGTTTATCTGTCCCAACAGATTTCAAATCAACTACAGACTGCTCCAGAAACTCCAGTGGCAGCCATTTCCTCAGGATCTACATCTTGGTGTAGCCTCACAGACTACACTTCCTGTGCCCCAGATAGACCCACATAATCTCAACATTGAGTTACACAGTCTGTTCCTCCCATCCTTAACCATCAACCAGCTTCCTTGGGTTCCCTAACAACAATGCACAAACGTCAGCAGGAAGTAGCCAGAGAGAATGATGCCCACTTACCCAACACCCAGCAAACCAATAATAAAACAAATAGGTGGGAATGTGGAGCCAGCCTATCATGGCAAACATTGCTCTGGCAGACCTTGCCCTTCTCCCTCATTCCCTCTGCCTTGATAAATACCATTAGATTATTTCCTAAAGCTAGCCATCAAGGTCTCTTCCCTTATTTGGCCACTTCCTTCTCCTGTGGCTGACTACCAAGGTACAGCTAGCAAAGTATTTTAGTCTAGCTATCAAAAGCCCCCTTTGGCTCAACTAATTAACATGCCCAATTAAAATTAAACACTTCATCCTCACACAGAGTTTCCCCTTTTACCTTCCTAAGCCACCACTTGCCTATGGGCCACATTTGTCTCCTCTATCCAGAGGCAGTCAGTGCTTTGTTCCTCTAGGACAAATACCCCTTCTCTCTCTCCCTTGCCCCTTTCCCCCTTCTCCCTCCTCCTCTACCTCCTGTTGTTGTCTCTTATTTCCTGCCATTTGTCCCTCAGGGGTAAAGAAATCTCCTTTGTGCTGAGAACTTGCTTTTAGGGGTCCTGAGCCAATACAGATCCCTTCAGTGGGAACCTAGGGCAACCCAGGTAGCTGTAAAATTCTGTCACTTTAATTGATATAGAATCAATTTGGATTATACTTCCTACTATAATATATTTTTCTCAGATCTCTGATGGTGTTGAAGGTTAACTGTAGATTTGTTAGTTTGGCAGCAGCAAGTAAACAGCTCCATCCCTAAGGCTGCAGCTGCCTTGTCTATTCATTTCATATGTAAAGTCCGGCCTCACTTCTTTGGAGAGCTACTAGGTCTCCAATTGAGAAAGACAGACACATGTTAACCTGCTGGCAGACTTTACTTTAAAAGAGATAAACTCACAAAACGGGTTTCACTGTAACTTTTTACTACTCCTTTATTTAAAGAAATTACAATGACTGTTTTCAGTTATCAGCCACCTGTGTCTCTTGATAAATGACTAGATAGAAGGAAAGGTTTGCAGTTCATGTACATTGTGAGTATCCAATAAAATGTTTTATGGTTTGTAAATGAAACATATAAAGGTCAGAGGATGTAAAAGCTTAAATAAGCTATGAAGATCTAATAAAGTGATGTAAGGTGTATAAATGCAATATATAAAGGTCTAGACAGTGATTTAAAGTGTGTAAAAACTGAAAAATATTTCAGATTTCTTTCCTTCTGACTATGTTGTTATATTAAGACTTCAAATGATCAGAGTTTTAGCATTAATCAGTGGAGTTCTGATAAGATATTAATCTAATCCTAGTAAAGCACTGACTGCTATTATCATAGTCATAAGCTCAAAAATCTAAATTTCCTTTGGTTGTCTTCTAAGTATACCCTTAAAAGTGCTTCTCATCATGCTGAAAACATCTCTGTCCAATCTATAAATCCACCCTGTTAGGATTCCTAGCCACCCCCTAGCTATATGACCACACATGCACTGTCCATCAGTTAGGCAGAACGCTTAGTCATCCCAGGGCCTTGCGTGATCACATAATCTTTGAGCAGCTTGATCACGTAATCTATGTGCATGTGTGGCGTAGCTACATAAGCCCATATGTGCATGCTCAGGGGACCTATAAAAGCATATTCCACGTGTTCCCCTGCCCCTTTTTCTACACCATTCATTTCTAGTAGGCCTATTGAATTATCCTTCTTTATCCTCCCCTAATAAACACTCTTATAGTGGGTTTCATTATACCTCATGTTTTCTCTTGCATGGTAAATAGCACTGTAAATAAATAGCATTGATGCTTCTTGAGAAAGTAGGCTCT
Organism: Peromyscus eremicus; assembly: GCF_949786415.1. Classification (NCBI taxonomy): domain Eukaryota; kingdom Metazoa; phylum Chordata; class Mammalia; order Rodentia; family Cricetidae; genus Peromyscus; species Peromyscus eremicus. The sequence continues at coordinate 16,366,142 of NC_081419.1, read as the reverse complement.
CCCAGTGCCCTGCACCCAGGATCCTGTACCAAGGTTTGTTCATCTACAACTGCCCACTTTCCATATGCCTGGCTGCCAGATCACTCTGTACAACACCAACCCCTTGGTGTTTGGTGAGTTCCCCCTTTACCAGCCAGCATAAACAGTCCCTTGGACCCATGGGAACAACCACTGATAGTCCAGCATCCTTCTGATGTTCTTGGGACTGGGGGACCCCCGTCCACGGCCTTCATCAGCTATGGTTGGACCCCCATCACAGGCTAAATCCTCAGCCATTCCCTATGACCATTGTCTGAGATATTCTCGTTCATTTCTTGTCTGTCGGACCCTCGTCCTTGGGCTATTGCCCTGGCCCTCACTCTTCCTGCTTGATGAAGCACTGAGTGACTTGTGCCAATTGACCGATCCTCGCTTGATCTCAGGGATGCCTGAGATTTTAGCCTTTGGATCACATTTATTTTTTTTTCTCTCTGTTGCAGCCATGGAAAACAAGGCTTCCAATCCCATTAGCCCCACATCTCCTCTGGGACGACTTTTAGAAACTCTTAAGCCTCTCAGCTTAATGCCTTACTTATAGACTTCTAAGCTTATCCACCTTTGCACTAAAAAAAAAATTAAATTAAAAAATTAAAAAAATGGCCTAAGCATCCTTTAGATAACAATAAAAAATGGCCATCTAATGGCTTGTTGGACCCCAATATTTTACAGGAATTATCTAATTTCTGCCGGTGAATGGGCAAATGGAAGAAGTTACTTTATATCCAAGCCTTTTCCTATCTCAGCTCCAAACCCTCTCTCCTTGATTCCTATTTACCTCCTAGCTGTGCAACCTGAACCTGAGGAACCTCTTACTACTGCTTTGGACCCTGCTAATGAACCTCTGCCTTTCTGACCTCCCTCTCCTTCTTCTCAAGTAACTGCTCCTTCGGCTCCTGCAGCTCCTTCCTCCCCTCTGATAGACCCCTCTTCCTCTCCAATATCGGGCTGCTCCAACCGCCCAACTCTGGCCCCCATTTTTACTCCTCCTGTCATGAGTTCTCCAGCTGTTAAGGAACCCCAGCCCAGTCAGGCCAACCCAGCAGCCATTCTCCTTTTTGAGAGGTAGCTGGGGTGGATGGACTGGTTAAAGTACATGTCCCTTTCTCACTGGAAGAACTTTCTCAGATAGAGAAAAAACTGGGTTCTTATACCTCTAATTCTACTTCCTTTATTAAACAATTCCAATATATCACCCAATCCTATAGTCTCACCTTTCATAATATATACACGACCCTTGCTAATAACCTACTTCCTGAGGAGCACAGATGAGTTTGGGAGCAGGCTAGAATACATGCAGACGAGGTCCACCAGACTAATGCAGCCTATCCTCCAGGAGAGGAGGCAGTTCATGATCAGGACCCAAAAATGGGATTATAATACCCTATGTGGCTCTCTAGCTAGGGATTGCTTTATGACCTGCCTCCTCACAGGCCTTCGTAAGGCTGCCCTCAAACCAGTAAACTATAAAAAGCTAAAAAACATAATTCAGGATAAGGAGGAAAACTCATCTCATTTTCTAGAACAACTTACAAAGGCTCTCTAGATCCTGAGAGCCCAGAGGACAGACAGCTCCTTATGACCCACTTCATCTCAAAGAGCTTCCCCGACATTAGGGCCAAATTTAAGTGTCTGGAGATGGCCCCTGACTCCACAGGCAGAAGTCTTAGTGGCAGCTTTTAAGGTATACCATGGGAGAGATGAGAAAGCCCACAAACAAGACTTCCAGATGCTGGCACAGGCTATCTAACCATCCACACGAAGGCCTCTAGGTCCCTGTTTTAAATGTGGTAGAGAAAGCCATTGGGCTAGTGCCTGCCCTGCCCAACATGGGCCACCTGGGCCTTGCCCAAAATGCCACCAAGAGGGACACTGGTCAGCTGACTGCCCCTGTTTACCTCATGGCATGGGGACATCAAATGAAGACCACCCTCCAGCCAGTCTCCTAGGCTTGGTGAAAGATGATTGAAGATACCCAGGTCCCGACCTGACAACGGTGATCTCTCGCTGAAAACCTAGGGTAGCTGTTACAGTATCAAGGCGATCCATTTCCTTCCTTTTGGACACTGGAGCCACTTGCTCAATCCTGAGAGAGTTTTGAGGTCCCACCTCTCCCTATTGTTGGGATAGAGGGACAGCTTTTTCTACCTCACCAGACCCCACCACTTAATTGTATTTTCAGGGGTATCCCTCTCACCCACACATTTTTAGTTGTACCAACCTGCTCTGTGCCCCTAGTGGGAGGAGATTTTCTAGCTAAGGTAGGAGCTTCTATTTCATTTGCTCCCCACATTTTCCTGACTTCAGACTCACCAGAAGCTCCTCTCCTCCTCCTCCTCCTCCTCCTAGCCACCCAGCCTACTAGCTCTAACATGTCATTTCCCTTGCCGGCCTCTCAGGTGGACCCCAAAGTCCAGGACACCCAGAACCGTTCTTTTGCTAGGCACCACCCCCTATTGTTATCCAGTTGCAGGACCCTACCTGGTACATCACTCAAACTCAGTACCCTCTCTCACTTCAGAGCCTTAGAGGACTTAAGTCTATCATCTCTGACTTTCTCAGAAAAAAAAGCTACTTCACCCAACTTCTCCTTTTAACACTCCTATACTTGCAGTTAAAAAGCTTAACAAAACCTATTGCCTGGTTCAAGACCTCTGGCTAATTAATTCTGCAGTGGTCCCTCTCCACACTTCTTTCCACTATCCATTCAGGAACCTTCCACTTCTCAGTTCCAGACCTTGAGGATGCATTATTTTCTATTTCTCTCAGCCCTCGGTCTCAAAATATATTTGCCTTCACCTGGACTGACCCTGATACTCACTGGTCTATGCAGCTAACTTGGACTATCTTGCCACAGGGATTCAGGGACAGTCCACACCTATTTGGTCAGGCTCTGGCCTCTGACTTGCTCTCTTTGTCCCTCCCTGGCTCTAAACTAATACAGTCTGTAGATAACATTCTACTCTGCATCCTGCCATTACAAGTTAGCCAAACTCTGCTCTCCTAAATTTTTTTTTTGTCCAGCCAGGGTTATGGAGTCTCACCTTCTGAAGTCCAGCTGTCCACTTCTCGGGTCACCTATTTGGGTCTAACCATTACCCAGGGCCTCCTACCCAAATCTTCACCTCTCCCTGGCCACCTCTACACTATCACCTCTGTTCTCTCCTTTGGAATTTCACTGACCACTCCTTCCCCAGCCATGTGATAATCCATGCTTACCCCCAATCCACATTGGGGATCAGGTCCTTATTTCCCCTGCAGGCCAGTGCCCCTAACCCCTTTACCCTAAATGGCAGGGACTCTTCAAGGTAATTCTTGTAACCCCCACAGCTGCTAAGCTCGAGAGCTTTCCCCACTGGATTCATCTGTCTCACCTGAAGCCTTTTATCCTACCCTCACCCTAGGGAAATTCCTGCTTATACTCAGTGACACAAACAGGGCCCAGTTCTCTTAAGTTCCAGGGGAACACCAGGATTAACTGCCTTGTCACCAATTCCAGAAGAATGAGGTTTCATCCCACAACTGTATTCAACTCCACTAGATTGGGAACCCCATATGTTCTTTCTTCTCCCTGATTCCCTCCCTGAGTTCTACTGTTCTACTGACCATATTCTGTTTCATCAGTTTCCCTCTGTGTCTCTAATAACATATTCAAATTTCTAATTAACTACTCAGCTAATTGTTACAGGACCACCATCAGCCATAGAGCCGGAGGTGCAAGGACCATCAAAATATACTCAGGCAGTAAGAAACAGTAATAGTCCAGAGGTATTCATACCCCCAGACTCAAAAGAGTCTGGACTCTGTTAAAACAGACTTTAATATAACAATCTATTACTGTTAAATGTCCTTAGCAATCGATCACCTTGTGTCTCCTTGATGCCAAAATAAAGGAAATAAGTTTGTCTCACATGAAGATAAAGAGTGTAATTGATATTAATAAAAAATAAAGCATGTTCCAGATCTCTCTCTCTCTCTCTCTCTCTCTCTCTCTCTCTCTCTCTCTCTCTCTCTCTCTCTCTCGTGCATGCACTAATACTAACCAATAAAATTCTGATAGCAGAGTACTAAACATTATAATGTGGCTACCAGCTCAAGATTTTAAGTTCCCTTTGATTTCATCTTAATATATTTAACATTTGTCTCTTTCGTAAACTTAAAAATTCTTCCAAGCTCCAGAGCCAGATTGGATCCACCTAGACAGGTCACATCCACTTCAGCTTGTCAAATCCAAACAGCCAGATCCAAGCGGTGATGGACAACTCCATAGGGCCCAAAGCAGCAGAAGATAATTCAGCTACCTCAGAACATCCGGCTACCTCAATAAAAGCCCCCTTCCCTACCCCCAAAAATTAACCAATGCCCACCAAGGCTGCTGGAAGCAGTTCTGGGAGACACAGCACCCCCATTCCCGTTCACTCACTACCTAGAGGTATTCTGGCTCAATTGATCCCTGTCCCATCATCAAAAATGGGCAAATTTGCCATCTCAACCCCAAAGGTCTGTTATTCCATATACTCACCTAACTTTCATTTCTTGTAGGAAAAGGATCATGAAAATGATCATTTAATTATGGAAACCAAGATTTTATTGTTCTTTTTGATGCCTCCCAAGGTACTTCTTTATAAGCTTTTTGTCTCCCATAGCAAACACAGTTATCCTCTTCTACAGGACAGATCTTACATCATTACCCAGTGATACAATTCCCACAGCATACCTCCTTTGTTGTTCATATGGTTGCTTCCTCCTACCCTCTGCCTGGTGCCCTCACACTTTTTATTTACCTGGGCTACAGCTCAGTGAATGCTGGGTCACTCTGTCTTGCTACATTTGCTGTTATAGGAGTTCTCATATGATCAAAACAAATAAAAAAACCTATGTATAATTCAGAAGCTTTCCGAACTTTCAGAGAATTCCACACAAAAGGGACATTCCTTGCAACCCTGCAGGATAAGTTATTGCCTAACAAATTATTAAAACTACAACTTCAGAAAAACTGGGAAGTAATTCTTCAAACCCTAGTGGTAACAACCTGTTGTTTTAACTTCAGCACAGTGGCTGCGCCTTAACCTGCTGCTATTTTAGCCAGCAACTGTGACTCTGCATTTGCTGGCCTGCTTCTCTGGTAGTAGCCTAGACACTCAGGCTGCAGCCTGGCAGGAATTCTGTTCCTACATGCAGTGGCCCTGTTGCTGCCACTAAAGGTAGCCCTAACTAAATCTCTATTGTTCTATTTACAAATAAGACTCAAAGATTCAAAGGCTAGGGTGAAAGACTGTGAGCTCAGAGAGGTAGAGTAGCAACTAGTTAACCCTCTCTCCTTGCCAGCATCTTTTAAAGAGTGAGTCTTTCTGCTCCACCAAAGCATAAAAAGCCATGCCACTCCAAATCCCTCCTGGCTACTCCATGTGTATCTCTCTAACTCTTCTGGACGCCCTCTGATGCTCTATGATTATTTTCTGTCAACTAGCTGCTAACTCAGCCTCCTGACACAAGATTAATTTTATTTAATGCAAATGCAAACTCCAACAATAACCCTTAATTTTTTTCTATAGGTGATGATGGGTATTCTTCTGTAAAGGCACTGTGCAGGATTTACCTCTCATTCTGACCCTTGTTCACAGGTTCCCTGGCAAGATCCACAGGATGGGACCTATAAAAACACCTCAAGATATTCTCACTTAGGGTGCAGGGTATGCCTGTTAAGTCATGTCTATAACTGTCTTTGTAGTCCAGGGGGAAAATGTCCAATCCTGGTCCAGCAGAGCCTCCCACCGAGGCTGTAAAATATCCTTGAGTGAGTACTCTGCTCCTGGCCTGGAGGCAAGGAAAAGAGAGATCTGATAAAGGGATGCAGGGATTGAGAGATCTGGGCCAGACTTGTCCCCTGCAAATCTGTTTATTGTGATTCTCATCATCAGACCTCAGTGGCCTCTGCTTATAGGCAGACTTATTGGGCAATTATTCCTAAGCACACTGTCCTTCATCCTGTCACTTGGATTTGACGCTCCCCACTATTATTTTAAATAGTACGCATACCTGCCTGGACCCTTACTGACACAGTGCCCACGGATAGATTTCCTTACAACTATATTGGTTTCATGTTCCCCCTCCACTCACTATGTGTTGCTGTTATTAAATTCTTTTCTTATCAAGCAGGATTATAGATCTAGCTGGACTGTGTATCCAAGAAAGATCCAAAGTCCATGCTAAAACTGATAAGAGCTTGAGATTCTGAGCCTGGGATCCCTACCAAGGTTATTATATTCCAATAGACCTTATTGTGCTAATAGTAGGCAATGGGACACCACAGGTGAGCCTTTAAGGTGGTCTGAGTGTATTACTTGTAATAAAACATAGCTAAAAGAGACTGAGGACCACATAGAGAATTGGAGAGTGGAAAAAACTGGATGTTTGGATAGGAACTCACAATGCAATTGAATCACTCTTACCACAAGGTGACTCATTCCAGTAACATCATGAAGTGGGCTACAGGTGGGTTAGCCCCATCCAACACTCTTAGGATGGGATTTGGCCCTATTGTGGGACCATCTCTGAAGGTTGGGGGTGGTAACTGTGGAGATTATCACTAAAATACAACTCAAATGCCACCCATTGAAAAATAACAGAAAATAAGTAATTGTCTGTATCATGTGTGCTTATGCTCTGGAATTGGCCAGTCACATCCATGACTATGTGCAGGTACTGCTAAGTTTTTTGCACTCCAATAAGCCTCTCTGCCGATGCAGCAATCCAAATCAGACCAAATCAGACCGAATAAGAAAAAGCCTTGGTTTAATGGGTAAAGCATTCCCAAGTGATTCTCCCACCCACAAGAGAAGAGACAGGGACGAGAGACCAGAAAACCATGTGTCTGTTTTCTGGGATGCAGTTTAAATACCCTGTGGGAGTGGTCTTGAACATCTCTGGGGAGAAGCTGTGTTTGTCAGGCTTTGAAGGAGCTGGTTTGGGGAAAGAGATGGGGAAGGGGAGTTGAGGTGGATCTTCCAACAGAACATCCCAGATTCTTTGGCTATATGGATGCCAGGGTGCCAGGGGCTAAGGTGGAGCTTCAACCAGAACAGGTACCCTTACTGAAGCCCTAAGCTTAGTTTATTCAGCGAGAGTATTGTTTTGTAAATGGTTCCATCCTCACCTTGCTGCTGTGGGCATCTTTCTCTTTTTCATCCTTGCTATGCTTATTTTAGCTTTTCCCACACCAAGATGCATCAAATAGGTAAAAGGCACTTAGGTACATAAAAGCAGTAGGCAGTGGTGAATGGGGACCCAGAGCAACTAGAGATGTTGGAGCTGAGCAGGATATAAAGCAGGACAGGCAGCAAACCGAGCTCTGTGACAACATATGGTGACATTTTCTCCACCACCTCAGATACCACCCTCCCCCCATCCATGTCTGCCCCTACCATTGTAGAACAACTTGAAAAATCTGCCCAGGTCAGGAGCCCCAGCCTTTCTCCCATCTGCTCATCCCCACTCCCTGCCTCTAACCCAGCTTCCCTGGCACCTGGGCAGCCCTGACCTGGTTCTCTCTTCTGTCCTCCTAAAGTTTCCCCACCAACCACGGCTGACCCAGGGGAGGACAAACTGGCTCCCTTGGGTCTCCAGCCCTCCACACACCCCTGGTTTTGCTGCTCTGGTCACCCCTTTGCACCATCTTTGCTCCACTGTGCCCACAGCACTGCCAGTGCTCTCCTGGGGCACCACCCCATCCCCCTATACCCACCAGGCTGCCCAACCCATGGGCTACAGATCCAAGCATAACTTGTTTTCTCATCCAGTCTCAACCTCATCCCAACTTGAATCCCAGAAACTGAATCATGCTGGGCCATGCTGTGAAGTATGGGTGACCTGTAGCACCCATACCAGACCAGGGTCCCTTACTGTAGGTGAAGGGCAGCATCAAGCTTCCTCCCCATCTCAAATTCACCTTCCCAAATAGAATGTCGTGACGTCCCATTAAGTATAGCTGTGTTTAAAGACACGGAGCTTCGCACTTAAAGTTGCTAAGATTGGCCATTAAGATGCTCAGTAGCTAGAGCCCTTCTGCATAAGCTTGACAACCTGAGTCTGAGCTCTGAAACCCATGAAGTAGAAGAGAAGCATCTCCGCAGAGTTGTCCTCTGACCTCCACACACATGCCCACATGTACATATCACACACAGAGATAAATGTTTTCAAACCCTATCATAATTTTGTTTTATGTATTTTACCACAGGGGAAAAAGAGAGAGTATGAGAAACGAGTTTTTTGGGTTTTTTTCCTATCTAAGGTGGTCAGCCATCAAGGCTCCATAGCCTCCTCCATTTTTTAAAACTCTGGTATACAAGCCTGTTATTTCTATAACACTCTACTCTTTGTGCTGATAAGTAATAATCAGTGGCACCAGATTATAAGGTCCTACTCCCACCAATGAGGTGAGAGAGTCACCTCTTGTGCTATAATAAAAACTAAGTGAACTTTGTGCTCCTACTTCCTTGATTACACGTAGCATGCCACTTGGTCAAAAAGAAATTCCCCTCCTGGGTTAATTTTGCATTATTCATGTGTTTCTTTGTGCAGCACCGAGAATATTCTTTTCCATCAAAATGATCCTGGATTGACCAAGTGTGGCCTGGGAAACCACCCCCACCCTCACTCCCATCACACCTCCTCTCTAGCCCTGAAGGATTGCTGTTCTCAGCCACCTGGAGACTCTCCTTCTTTCCCTCCTCCCCATAGGAGGCCTGGACTCCTCTGAGCCCTGGAAGGCCCGCTTCATGGTCGCTGACCACCACCTCTGTCCTGGAATATCTAGGCAGGTTGAGAAGAGGATGCTCCACAAAAAGACAAACAGGTCACTTTCATTCAATGTCTGCCAAGTCAGATCAGGACTCGCCACTATGATCCCACCTCTGCCCCATTTACCCGCCCCTATGAGTACACATACACAAACACACAGATCCAGGGACCCTCAGGGCTCCTGTCACCCCAGGAAGCCTGGCCCTGCCACCTCTGAGCCTCTAGCCCCAGCAGCAATTAAACCCCAACCAGGTGGTAAGCAATCAACTAGGAGTACCCACAGCCCCCTTCCCCACCTCTCAGCTCACCTCTGAGGTCCATGGCAGGACCCTGGATGGTTCAGTTTCTGAGCAGCAAGTCCTTAGACACAGCCCAGAC